>NC_047042.1:26710174-27010174 GCF_011762595.2 Tursiops truncatus | reverse complement strand
CAAAGTAGAGAAATGACAATATATACACTTTTGCAAGCAGGTTTATGTATGACAATATATACACTTTTGCAAGCAGGTTTATTTAGGAAAACAAAATTAGCATAGAAAAACTTTGCATTTCTATTTTACTTGTAAAAAATTAAGGTTTTAAATATTACACATGAATGATTACAAGTAACCTACTCATAAGCAACCACCCCTCCTTTCCCCAAATCAAGGGACTTGAGGCAGCTGACTGAGATACATAAATACAAATTAAATGGAGGAGAGGGTTAAAAGTGTTTAAGTTTGAAGTGTTCACTTATATGTATTTGATTCTGAAGTTTTTTGCTTTGAATAGTATGCTGATCGTAACAGTTTATCAGAGGTGTGATACAGAGGCATTGTTACAAAGCCAACCAGTCTAAAAATCACAAGATATTAAGGTTGATTGCTATATTAATAACTACTAATATACTTATATAGATTGGCAAATAGATAAGTGATACATAGAAATATATAGATCTATATATCTAGGAATAGGTATATTGATATATATCAGAAACTACTGATGTATAATCCAAAATGAGAAGTATGATTACTTCTGTTGTCCAATCGGATAGTATGTTTTTAAACAAACACAGTTTATACTGATTTGTTCATTTTACTCAGCATAATATGACTAGTTGATTTAAAAAATTTTTTATACAAAAGCAGCTGTTATATTTCAGATGCTCTTTTAAAATATGCTTTAAAGCATTTATAGTATTCAGATTTCATATAATAATTTCAAATATATTAGAATGTGATTCATTGGAAGTATTTTGCTTCATCAGGATACTACAAAGTGAAGATATAAGGTTTGTTTTCTCTTTTTATTTAAATTATTTATTTTTTATTGAGGTATAGTTGATTTAAAATATTATATTAGTATCAGGTGTATAGCATAGTAATTCAAAATTTTTATAGATTATACTCCACATACATTTATTGTAAAACATTGGCTCTATTCCCTGTGCTGTGCAATATATCCTTGTAGCATGTTTATTTTATACACAATAGCTTGTACCTCTTAAGCCTCTACCCCTGTCTTGCCCCTCCCTCCTTCCCTTTCCCCACTGATTTGTTCTCTATATCTGTGAGACTATTTCTTTTTTGTTATATTCAATAGTTTGTTTTATTTTTTAGATTCCACCTGTGATAACATACACTATTTGTCTTTGCCTGACTTATTTCACTAAGCATAATACTCTTCAGGTCTGTCATGTTGCAAATGGCAATATTTCATTCTTTTTAACGGCTGAGTAATATTCCATTGTGTACATATACCACATCTTCTTGAACCAATCGTCTATTGATGGGTACTTGGGTTGTATCCACATCTTGGCTATTATATAATGCTGCTATGAATATTGGGGTGCATATATCTTTCAAATTAGAGTTTTCATCTTTTCTGGATATATGCCAGGAGTGGAATTGCTGGATCATATGGTAGCTCTATTTTTAGTTTTTTAAGGAATCTCTATACTGCTTTCCATAGTGGCTGTACCAATTTACATTTCTTCCAACAGTTTAGGATTCCCTTTTCTCCAGCATTTATTATTTGTAGACTTTTTGGTAATAGCCATTCTGACCAGTGTGAGATGATACCTCATTGTGGTTTTCATTTGCATTTCTTTAATAATTAGCAATGTTGAGCATCTTTTCTTGTGCCTATTGGCCATCTGTATGTCTTATTTGGGAAAATGTCTATTTGGGTCTTCTGCCCATTTTTTGACTGGGTTCTTTGTCTTCTTGGTATTGAGCTGTATGAACTGTTTATGTATTTTGGATATTAACCCCTTATTAGTCACATCATTTGCAAATATTTTCTCCCACTCCAAAGGTTGTCTGTTCATTTTATTGATTGTTTCCTTTGCTGTGCAAAAGGCTTTTCAGTTTAATTCGGTCCAGTTTGTTTCTTTTTGCTTTTATTTCTTTTGTCTTAGGAGACAGATCCAAAAAAAAATTACTATGATTTATGTGAAAGAGTCTTCTGCCTATGTTCTCCTCTAGGAGATTTACATTTTCAGGTCTTACATTTAGGTTAGGGTTAGGGTCTTATGCCCATTTTATGATTGAGTTTTTTTTTTTTTTTATAATTTCCAGTATTGAGTTGTGTGAGCTGTTTGTATATTTTGGATACTAACCCCTTGTCAGATGCATTGTTTGCAAATATTTTCTCCCATTCTGTATGTTGTCTTTTAATTTTGTTGTGTTTTGTTTATGGTTTCCTTTGCTATGCAAAAGCTTTTCAGTTTGATTTGCTTTCATTTCTTTTGCCTTGGGAGACTGATCAAAAGAAAATATTGCTGCAATTTATGTCCATGAATGTTCTGCGTATGTTCTCTTCTAGGAGTTTTATTGTGTCATTTTGAGGTTATTATTGCATATGGTGTGAGGGAGTGTTCTAATTTCATTGATTTACATGTAGCTGTCCAGCTTTCACCACACCAATTGAAGAGACAGTCTTTTCTCCATTGTATATTCTTCCCCCCTGTTGTCAATGGATTAATCGACTGTAAGTGTGTGGGTTTATTTCTGGGCTCTCTATTGATCCATATGTCTGTTTTTGTGCCAAAATCATGATGTTTTGATTACCGTAGTTTTGTCTGAAGTCTGGAAGGGTTATGCCTCCAGCTCTGTTCTTTTTCCTCAGGATTGCTTTGGCAATTCTAGGTCTTTCATGGTTCCATATAAATTTGAGTGTTATTTGTTTTAGTTCTGTGAAAAATGTCATGGGTATTTTGATAGGGAATGCATTAAGTCTGTACATCACTTTGGGTAGTATGGACATTTTAACAATATTAATTCTTCCAATCCAAGAGCATGGGGTAGCTTTCCATTTCTTTAACCCGTCTTCAATTTCCTTTATCAATGTTTTATATGTTTCAGCATATAGGCCTTTCATCTCCTTAGTTAGGTTTATTCTTAGATATTATTTTGAAATGATTTTATATAGTATTTTCTAAACTTTCTCTTTCTGATATTTCATTGTTAGAAATGTCATAGATTTCTATATATTAATATTGTATCCTGCTGTCTTGCTGTATGCATCTATTAGTTCTAATAGTTTTTGTATGGAGTCTTTAGGGTTCTCTATATAGAGTATCATGTCATATGCAAATAGTGACATTTTACCTTTTTCCTTCCAATTTGGATACGTTTTATTTCTTTTTTCTCTTCTGATTACTGTGGCTTGGACTTTAAATACTGTGTTGAATAGAAGTGGTGAGAGTGGGCATCCTTGTCTTGTTCCTGAATTTAGCGAGAAGTCTTTCAGCTTTTCACCCTTGAGTATTATGTTGCCCCTGAGTTTGTCATAAATGGCTTTTATTTTTCTTTTCTCTTTTTTTTTAACTTTTATTGGAGTATAGTTGATTTACAGTATTGTGTTAGTTTCAGGTGTACAGCAAAGTGATTCAGTTATATATGTATATATATTCATTCTTTTTTAGATTCTTTTCTCATATAGGTTATCACAGAACATTAAGTAGAGTTCCCTGTGCTATACATTAGGTCCTTGTTGGTTATCTACCTTATATATACTAGTGCGTGTGTGTTCATCCCAGGCTTCTGATTTATCCCTCCTCCCCATAAATGGCTTTTATTATGTTGGGATATGTTCCACTTTGGTGAGAGTTTTTATCATGAATCGATGTTTAATTTTATCCAATGCTTTTTCTGTGTCTATTGAGATGATCATGTGGTTTTTGTCCTTTCTGTTGTTAATGTGATGTATCACATTGATTGATTTGCATATGTTGAACTGTCCTTGCTACACTGGAATGAATCTAACTTGGTTACGGTGTACGATCCTTTTTATGTCTTGTAGGATTCAGTTTGCTAATATTTGTTGAGAATTTTTGCATCTATTGAATATGGATGCAAAGATATTGGGCTGTAATTTTCTTTTTTGGTAGTGCCTTTGTTTGGTTTTAGTATCAGGGTGATGGTGGCTTCATTGAATGAATTTGGTATTGTTCCCTCCTCTACAATCTTTTGGAATAGTTAGAGAAGGATAGGTATAATTTCTTCTTTGTAGTTTAGTAGAATTCCCCAATGAAGCTGTCCGGTCCTGGACTTTTGTTTGCAGGGATTTTTTTTTTTTTTTTTTTTTTTTTTTTTTTTTTTTTTTTTTTTTTTACAGATTCTGTTTTACTTCTGATTATCAGCCTGTTCAAGTTGTTTCTTCTTAAGTCAATTTTGGTAGGCTGTATGTTTCTAAAAACTTGTCCATTTCTTCTAGGTTGTCCAATTTGTTGGCATATAACTGTTCATAGTATTATCTTATGGTTTTTTTGTATTTGTTTGTTATTTGTTGTTATTTCTCCTCTTTCATTTCTTATTTTGTTTATTTGGGTCCTCTCTCTTTTCTTCTTGGTGAGCCTGGCTAGAGTTTTGTCTGTTTTGTTTATCTTTTCAAATAAACCAGCTCTGGTGTTTATTGATCTTTTCTATTTTTTATCTCTATTTTATTTATTTCCTCCCTGATCTTTATTATTTCCATCCTTCTGCTGACTTTAGGTTTGTCTTCTTTTTGTAATTTTTTAGGTGGTAGGTTAGGTTGATTAATTGACATTTTTTCTTGTTTCTTAAGGAAGTCCTGTATTGCTATGAACTTCTCTCTTAGAACTGCTTTTGCTGTGTACTATAGATTTTTGTAAGATTTTGTTTTTCATTTTCATTTATCTTGAGGTATCTTCTGATTTCTTCTTTGATTTCATTATTGACCCATTGCTTTTTGAGTAGGATATTGTTTAGGTGGTAGGTTAGTTTGTTTATTTGAGATTTTTCTTTTTCCTGGGGAAGGACTGTATATTTCATTTATTTCTGCTCTCATCTTTATATCTTTTCTTCTACTAACTTTGGGTTTTGTTTGATCTTCTTTTTCTAGTTCCTTTAGTTGTGAGTTTAGGTTGTTTGTTTGAGATTTTTTCCTGTTTCCTGATGTAAGCTTGTATCACTATAAACTTCCCTCTTAGAACTGCTTTTGCTGAGTCCCATAGATTTTGGATTATTGTGTCTTTGTTTTCATTTTTCTCCAGGAATTTTTTAATTTCCTCTTGATTTCTTCATGATCCCTTGGTTGTTTAGTAGCATATTATATAGCCTCCACATGTTTGTGTTTTTTGCAGTTTTGTTCTTGTAGTTGATTTCTAGTCTCATAGTGTGGTGATCAGAAAGATGCTTGATATGATTTCAGTTTTCTTAAATTTACCAAGGCTTGTTTTGTGACTTATGTGATCTGTCCTGTAGAATTTTCCTTGTACACTTGAAAAGAATGTGTATTCTGATGCTTTTGGATAAAATGTTCTCTATATATCAAGTCTATCTGGTCTAATGTATCATTTAAGGCCGTTGTTTCCTTAATGACTTTCTGTCTGGATGATCTGTCCCTTGACAAAAGTGAGGTTTTAAAGTCCCCTACTATTATTGTGTTACTGTCAGTTTCTCCCTTTATGTCTGTTAATATATTCTTTGTGTATTTAGATGGTCCTACTTTGAGTGCATATATATTTATAATTGTTATATCTCTTCTTGGTTTAATCCCTTGATCATTACGTAACGTCCTTTGATTTGCGTAACAGTCAGTCTTTGTTTTAAATTACATTTTGTCTGATATAAGTATTACTACTCTGGCTTTCTTTTGATTTCCATTTGCATGGAATAACTTTTTCCATCCCCTCACATTCAGTCTGTGTGTGTCATTAGATCTGAAGTGAGTTTCTTTTAGGTAGCATATATACAGGCTTTGTTTTTATATCTAGAGATATATTCTCTACAAGTGCCCCCTATGTGGTCTTCTTAGGTCCTTCCGTTATGGCAGGCTACCTCCTGTGGGAAGTCTGGTTGGCTTATGTGGTCCCTGGTCTAGTTGGTTTCCAGGTCTTGCCTTGTGCAGAGACTGCTGGCCACTGCTTGGTGTGGCTGGGTCATGAGGCAGCTAGCTGCAGAACCTGTGGGGCCCTGGGCTAGTGCTGGCTCACTAGTGGGTCATGTCAGGGTCCAGGAGATCCCAAAGCTGATTTCCACCCACAAGTGGGTGAAGCCAGGACCTGGGCCTAGTGCTGGTCCACTGGCAGTCAGAGCTGGATCCTGGGGTCTGGCCGCAGGGCGTAGGTGTCCCAGAGCTTGTATAGGACCACTGGTGGGTGGTGCTCGTTCCCATCACAGTTGGCTATGGGGTCCAGAATGTCCTGAAGCTTGTGTTGGCCTGCTGGTGGGCATGGCCAGGGCCCAGCCAGACCCAGGACTGGTTCCGGCCTGCTGGTGGGTGAGCTACATCCACAGGCTGGGAGGCTGCAGTTTTCCTGGGGCTGATGTTCACTCACTGGTGTGTGAGGCTGGTCCTAAGGCTAGAGTAGACTTGCTGGTAACTAGGGCCAGGAATTCGGGCCTTAATTCCTGCAACTGCTCAGTGGAGCTGGGTTCCAGGGTATCTGGCTGCCGGGCCCTGGGGGGTTCTGGCTCTAGTGCCCATGCACTGATGTATGGGGCCTGGTCCTGGGTCCTCTTGTAGGCAGGGCTCTCTCTGAACACAGCTGTGGGCACAGGGGGTCTTAAGGCAGTCTGCTGCTGGTAGGTGGGGATGTGTCCCCACCCATTTAGTTGCTTGGCCTGAGAATTCTCAATTTGGTTGCCTATGGAATAGTGAGTATGGGCAGGACTAAGTCCTGAGGCTAATAAGCTAGAAGGAGGATTCCAAACTGGCCCTTGCCTGTACCAGTGTCCACGTGATGGAACGAGCTGCCAGAAATGGCTGTCTCCAGTGTCTGTGTCCCCATGGGTGAGCTCTAATTGCCTCCTGCTTCTCCAGGAGACTCTCCAAGATCAACAGGTAGGTCTAACCCAGGCTCCTTTCAAATTCCTGCTTCTGCCCTGAGTCTTAGAGCAAGTGAAGTTTTGTGTGTGCCATTTAGGAGTGGAGTCTATTTCCCACAGCACGCTGGGTCTCCTGAAAGTAAGACCTGCTGGCCTTCAAAGCCAAATGTTCTAGCAGCTTGTCTTCCCAGAGCAAGATCCCTGTGCTGGGGAGCCTGATGTGGGGCTTACACCCCTCGCTCCTTGTGGAGAAAACACTGCAATTGTAATTACTCTCCCACTTGTGGATCACCCACCTGGGGGTATGGGTCCTTTATATCTTTAGTCGTGCAAGGTCTTTTCTGAGGTTTCAGTCTTTTTCATCCAGAGGTCTTCTGTAAATAGTTGTAATTTGGGTCAGCCCGTGAGAGGAAGTGAACTCAGGCTCTTTCTAATCTGCCATCTTGGTTGATCTCTCTGGTAGGTTTATTTTCAACTCAGCTATTGCTCCACTAAAAAACTCACTTCACTACACGTTCCTTCTGACTTTTAACAAGATTTTACTATTGAACAAGTACGTGGTCCAGTATTTCATGTTTTCCAATACGAATCACGTTTTTTTAGATGTCTTATTTTTCCACCAAAGAGGAAAATGATGCTTGCTTATCCTTCCCCAGAGTTGAGGTAAGCAGGCTACACCTGTTAAACTGATGAGAAAACCAAAATAAAAAGATGATTATTGACTCATCTTTTATCATATAGCCAATTAGGAGTGATGGAAAGCTGGAACCCTGATTTCTTGCCTTTTAGGTCACACATATAGTAAGTTGTGGGCCAGTGTTAAACCCTTGTCACTTGATTTGAAAACCACACCACTTAGTCTCTGACATAGTCTTATTACTAGAACTTACTGAAACTCTGATTGCCAGAAAGCACAGAGCTTCAAGGTCTTCTGACTGTAGAGGAATTGTTTTAACATTAGTTGAACCATATTTGAATATGCAATTTGAAGACATAAGATCCCAATTTGGCCTGTGTTTATGTTTAGCTAGTATTTCATTTCCCTTCATTACAGCATAGACATATAAGTAGCATATACATTGATATTTTAATAATTATGAGTATGTATACTTTTAATTTATAGGTAGTTGTCTGTAAAATGGTTGCTCCTTTTCTCAGTAATCAGCTTTCAGAGAAACATTGGTCACTGATATCTGGCAAATCATTTCCTGTTTATTTCTTCTAGAATTCTAGTACCTGCTCTTATCTGTCTTCTGTGGTGTAGACCTTTACTATGGCTACTATAGATTATCCACTGTCCTGTAGTCAAGTTCAACTGAAAATGCAATCAACATCCCTCTGAGGTACTCTTCATCTACTATTCCTCCAAAATAACCAATGCTCCACCAAATCTGGCTTCCTCAGTATTTTCCATATAGCCTTGCTATTAGTCCATCTAGTGACCTGTGATACTATCTTCTATTTTATAGATGAGTTTTCTGAAAGCACTTCAATCAGCAATAATTCCCACTCTCATCTGCATTGCCATAGAACTTTTTAAAAAAACATCTCTGAAGCATGTTTCTGTGAACTGATCGTATATGGGTCTCAGTGCTGTGTTTTAATTTTAGTATACCGTAGTACACCATAGTGACTAAAGACAATAGACTTTAGTCTATTGTCTCATAACAATCAAGAGAATAGTGAAAAACTAATAATTACCTGTATTCCAAGTGAATGCCAAACTCCTTTTCTTGGTCAAATTAATGTCATCAATGGAGAAATTCAGGTACTTTAGGAGAATGTGGCTATTGATTTGTGGGTCGTACAGTGTAACTTGTGATTGCAAAAGGAGGTCATCATGATCAGAACTGCAGCAACTCAATGCTAATGACTATGTGACTGAAGGAAAGAAAGTTAAATGACACCTCATCCAAAACCTTATTTCACTTGCCCACTGACAAATATGTGGGAGGCACATAATCAATACAGATACGTGACTAGCTATGAGGCATGAGGAACAGTAAGTTCAAGAAGTCTGGAGTTTTAAGTCCAAGCAAAGGAGAAGATAGAGATGCATTTAAAAGTGAAGGCATAGCATGAAAATTTGGAAGGGAAACTAATGAATTATCATCTACTCAGATGAAGTTGAATGTAACTTCAGGCTTGTTTTGTGCAGTAAACAGAAGGCTGTTAGGTGTGTAGCTTTGATGTTAAGAAAATAATTTTAGAATCACCCAATAAGGGTGATGTTTGAAGTTGTGGGAGGGAGGTCAATTAGTGAAGATACGTAGTGTGAAAAGGAATGCACTGTGAACATGGGACCTAGAAAATGTACTTTGGGACAAGTGGAATAAGCTGGTGAAAGATCCTAAGATGCAATCGTATAAAATGTGGTTTAAAGTAGCCGTGCTGTTAATAAAGATATCATACTCAACCATGTCAGATGCCTCAGATTGTTATTCAAGAATAAGGATCAGTGGATTTGATGATTAGTTCATTGGTGATTAATCTTTACAAGAACCGTTTTAGTAAAATGGTTGGGGTCAAGGAACTAGATTCCATTTTGTTTAGAAACAAAAGGGAGACGAGGAATTGAAACAATTATATCTAACTACTATTTTCCTCAAAATTAATGTAGTTTAATTGTGTTATTTTTCCTATGACAGTAACATATATTCATGCAGGAATTTCACATAACACCGGAAAGTATGAAGAAGAAAATAAAGAAAAAAGTATCAAAATCATGGAAAATTTCAAAAAATCAATGATTAATAGTTTAGCAAACATTTTTTCCAAACTCGTACGTAGTTACATAAACACAAGATACATATATGTGATTGCATATAATATTAGATATATACTCACATATGTGATTGCATATATCAATAATATGCCAGTTTATAATATTTCATTCCATTCCATAATATAGTAAAGATATTGCCTTATTAATATAAAATGCACTCAATGGATGCATGCTAGTCCACTATACTTATGTAAAATAATTTATTTAACAAATTCATTATGTACAGAAAATAACATACGTATTTTTGCACTTGTCTAATAATCACCTTTGAATAAGTGCTAATAATGGCATTCCTGTTTTGAAGATTATACATTTTTAAATCATTTTTATATAGCTTACCAAATGCTTCTCCAGAATGTTTTCATCACGTTCCACTCTAGGCAAGGTGAAGTAAAGTTTTCCCGTATGCCAAATGTAGACTAAAAGGACAGCGTAACATCAGCATGTTAACTGTTAATTAGCATTTGTTTGTAATGGATACCGTTACTTTCATTACTTGACCCTTTTCAGCAATACTCAGCACTCAGGATTTGAAAACTGAAATGGCACACAGGGCAAGCAGAAGGTCAGAATGAGTAAGGAGCAAATCTACAGATATGTGAAATTAATGATGAAACTGCTGGCTGATACATCTAAAAGGGGTAAGGATGCAGTGAGGGATGGGTGTGAACTGGAAGGGATAAAGTTCATAAGAACAAGACATGTTTGGATAAAGAAATGCATGTGTCTAATAAAAATGAAGATCGTTTGGAACTGAAGAGATCTAGGCCCTATGAGAGTATAGTTTAAAGTCTCATTAACTTGAATGTTGAGAACCAGACCAGAGAAGAGTAACCAAAGAACATAATGATCAAAGTAGGTTTAAGTCAATGGCGAAAAGAGAAGACCCCCCCCCCATGAAGTCTGAGCTATATATCACAACTGAGTGGCACAGGCATCAAAAACGGAGCAGTTACTGATAAATGATGACAGGACAATGGTCTCAATACAGCAATGAGGAGTAAGGAGAACACTGGCCCCTCCTTGTGCATTCATAGGTATGAGTGTTGGAGAGGTTTTCAGGGTAGGTAGAATTATCAGGGTTAGGCTGAACTTCAGTTCAGGTGAGGACTTCGAGACACTGTTCTAGAAAAAGTTTAGATCATAGGATTTTTTTTTTCCTAAAATATCTAGAAAGCAAATTCAGTTGATCAGTGTCCAGAGAATGGAAACGATATGGTCTGATTATCACCACAGCCTTCCCAAAATCAATGTATTTACCTTTTGTTCAGCTTTTTATTGATTTCTTATGCTGAATTATGGCAATAAGGTCACCACTAAAACAAATAGATGACAAGCAAGACCAATAGCTATGGTTCTATAATACATTATGAAATGAGACATTTTTTAGTACAGAGCACTTGATACCTACAATATTTTATATTTATTATTTAAATATCTTATGCATACGAACAAAATGCTGCGTTCCTACTGGGGCCAAACTTCACTAAATGTACTGTTGTGCCTCTGCAAGGCAGAATTTCCCCAGACGGACCATCAGGTGATTTAGAAAATACAGCAAAATGTATTATTTTAAAAATGTTTTACTTCTTGATTTAGTGTAATGTAAGTAAATCTAAGAGAAAATAGAAAAATCTACTCTGCCTACTACAAGTGTTCAGGGAATGAGACAGCATTATGGTATTATTGTATATATCTTTCTGTGATTGAAATATTTCTCAAGGCTTTTAGGTGTTCCTGGCTTACTTCTAAATTATCATTTATGTGAAAATTCCCCCATTAATTTATATCATATTTATTGACAAAAAGTCCCTTTTTTGGTCAATGCGCAAAAATTTCATACTTGTGAATTTGTCTATGAAATTTTACCACACAGAATATAAAACCCTATGAAGTAAATACTGTTTTCCTTGTGTTTTTTTAATGAGAACAATACATACAGAGAGGTTCAATGAGTAGCAAAAGTCAAACGCCCAGAAGCAGGTGGGTTTGGGGTGTAAAACATGTTTAAGAGCATTTCTGTTTTGCAAGAGTATTCACCAGGAACATGGCTTTTACACAGACGAATAAATGTATGCAAGAAAAGTTTTGTTCTTGACCAATGAATGTGTCAACAATAAAGGAGAATAGATTAATTAAACTGAAGAAAATGTTGTATGATTAAGAAATTCCATGTTGCCCTGACTGTTGTCTTTGGTCAGACCAAATCTTTAGGTCAGCAAATGAGGTATGGAAACCCTACAAAGTTACTGAGATAACCTGAAAAAAAAGTAGAACAACTCTAAAAGCAATTCCACCTTAAACAGTTGTCATTTTGCTAAGTCTAAAACGATATTCTTCATTAAATTAATTCTTTGTTACTCAATGCCTACTGGGAAGGGATTTGATAATATCAAAAGCCACAGAGGCTGTCCTAAGGAAAAAGCTGACCCTTGGTTCAGACTCGTGGGAAGAATCTGAGGTGGTACTGGGAGGGGAAAGCACCTAGAACAGCAAAGATGACTAAATGTTTGTGAAATATAAATCTGTGTTTGTACAAAGCATTCTTTTGCATTTAAACAGAACTTGGAGGCATTTCAAGAAAATGGATGAAAATACAAACATCAACTGAGTTTTGAAAGAAAATTAGAAGGGAAAAACTGGAAGGAAAATTTGTCTCTCAGACAAGTTCTTTGCAATTGAATGTAGTTTCCCTAGGTGCTGGGGTTAAAATGAAGAAAAGTGCATGTCAACAGTAGGGCACTAGAGAATGGACTTGAGGATACGGGGAGCGGGAAGGGTAAGCTGGGACAAAGTGAGAGAGTGGCATGGACATCTATACACTACCAAACGTAAAATAGATAGCTAGTGGGAAGCAGCCGAATAGCACAGGGAGATCAGCTCGGTGCTTTGTGACCACCTAGAGGGGTGCGATAGTGAGGGTGGGAGGGAGGGAGATGCAAGAGGGAAGAGATATGGGAACATATGTATATGGATAACTGATTCACTTTGTTATAAAGCAGTAACTAGCACACCATTGTAAAGCAATTATACTCCAATAAAGATGTTTAAAAAAAAAGAGTAAGGCAATTAAGAAAGAAGGGACATGGCTCTTACTTGCAAAGGGATAATTGGTCTCTACAAGCTTGTTACTTTTGTTGTTCAAATCTTCTGTGTCTTACTGATTTGTGTGTGTGTGTATGTATGTGTCTGAATGAACACTATTTCACTGAGAGATGTGTTCAAATCTGTTATTCTGACTACGGATTTTTACATTTCTGTTTGGAAAACTGGATATTTTTGTTTTCTATATTTTGAAACTGTGCTTTTAGTTGCAGGCATCTTAAAAATACTATATTTATTGAACTATTTTCTTATATCCATGGAACCTCTTAAGTGATGATTTTTACTATTTTGTCAAATATTAATAAACTATACCAGCTTTCTTTTAATTAGTATTTAATGATATCTTTAAATACATATGTGTGTGTATATATATATATATATATATACACACACACATCCTTTTGTTTTCAACGCTTTTCTTTCTCTTTGTCTTTCTTCTCTAGTAAGAACCAAGGCTAAGAATTCCATTATATCCCCTGTGGGGAGGGTATTTTTCTATTTTCCAAGGTGAGAGGGTCACTTTTCAGGCTTTGAAGTGATTTTCTACCCAGCTTGGCCTTGGCTTTGTCTCCTCTCCACTACACTCCCCCATGAAAGTGCATGCTTCTGCTTAGCAAGGATAGACTGATGTCCTCAGGGTGCTAATTTATCTCACAGGATTCAGACTTTCCAGTCCTTTCTGGACTCAGAAGTTTTCTCATTCTTCCCAGGACATTTTTTTGTAGCTATGCAACACTGGAAACTTTCCTATAGATAACTGGTATGACATGTCAGTTAACATTTAAATAGTGTAATAGGACTCTTTTAAAAAACTAAATGGGGAAGATGCAATCTCAACCTATCTCAGAGTTTTAGGATTCTGGTACCACTTTGTTTATATTTCTACTCCCAGATAAATGATCCTATAAAAGCTTCTCTTCTGATTGCCTTCCTTTTGATGGTGACTCATGGTCTCTTTGTCTAAACTCATGGATTCTTATTCCTGGTCTACATTATATATTATTATGAGATTATGATCTATCTCCTTCTTTTTCCTATACTCATACCCTGTGGGTAGACACATAGTTATCTGCTGTTTACTATGATCTAGACCTTGTGCTTAGAACTGAGGTATGAAGGCAACTAAGACACATTTCCTGTGGTCACGAAGGCCAAAGGATAATTTGGAAAATAATGTGTATAAATGAATCATTTCAGTACAGTGAGGTATGTACAAATAAATATATGTTGCATGCACCAGAGTTGCTGTGATGATTCACTCTCTCTGTAAGATTCAGGAATGGCCTCAGAGAAGAAGTTCTGGGTGAAGAGATTTTTAAAGTATAATTAGGACTTCCCAGACAGAAAAAAAGCAGCATAGCAATCCAGTCAGCAGATTAGATTGTGCATATATATTTCACTGTGATACTCTAAGATTTGGGGTAAATTGTAAATACATTGGGATAACCAGGAGAGACCACTAACAGAGAGATAATGGAAAATAAAATTAGAAACACTGACAAGTAGCTTGATTATTAAAAGCCTTTTTTAGAACGCTAAGGAAAGAGAAGGCTTTGAAAGGCTTTATGTAGGCGAATAATATTAAAGAGTTTTGTTTTTAATTAGATAACTGTATAATCAAGTCTATAAGTTTTGAGATTATTGTAAAAGTATAAGCAAAAGATGGTGAGGCACCAAACCAAGCCAGTGGTAGCAGGGATAGGAGCAGAACCAGACAAGGCAAGGTTAGACTGTGAAATCAGAAGAATATGGTGATTGACTAGGTAAAAAATACTGCAAGATGCAAGAGCTAAGATAACCAAAACGACATGGTTGACTTTGAGATTTCAGGATTATTATGTGCATTAGAGAAAAGTACAAATGAAAGAGAAGTGATTTTTAACTTTGTCTATGTTGAAGTTGAGTTTGATACAGGATATCTATGGGGCTATGTCTCCAAATCAAATAGAAATTTGAGTTTGGGGGTTTGAAGAGAGTCTTAGGTCAAAGATACATTGATTTGGAAACTATCAGAATATACGTAATTGTTGAAGCTATGATAATGATAGCTTATCAATAATGAGGTAATGAGGGGAAATGTCATTTAAAAAATGGTTAGGCCAAAAAGAGAGAGACACAGGGATAAAACTTCGATAAAGAATGAGGATATGAGGAGGTGATTGCATCAACAAAGATGATGGAGGTTGTGGGATGGGTTATAGACCTGTGACGTAGGAGAGTTCAGAGGCCTCTATGATGAAAAACAAAGAAGGAGAGGTTTCAAACAGGAATTTCAATTGATCAGGGGTATGAAATGCCAGACATTTGAAATAAGATGATAACTGGATAATTAGGACATTGTGAGTGACCTCCTTAGAGCATTTTGTTCGCTGCGGAGAGCTGAGTAATGAGTGAGGGTGAGATTGGAGATAGTCCCGGTTGACTCCTCTTCTGAGAAGGTTGGCTGTAAAGGGAAATGGAGATTGCTTCATAGCAAAAGGGTAGTGTCTGAGAATGGGGAATTTGTTCTTTATTTACTTATTGCCTTTATTTGTTTATTTTTTCTTTCCATAAAATGAGGAAATTGAGCATGTTTGTTGACTGGAAAGAAAAGAACTAAAGAAAAGTAAGAGGAGGGAGTCACAGCAGAAATAACAGAAAGGAGTTAATGTGACTTCATTCTAATGGCATACTTTAGGGGCTAGAGGTCAGTGATGTTACATTGCAAAATTCAAGGTAAAATTTTATTATTTTGTCTCCATGCTACAAGAAACCTTCAATTAAGGACTAAGTGATATAATCCTAGAAACATAGGACTTGAAGATACTAAAAAATTACAGTAGCCACAAAAAATTGTTATATGGTAGTCACCAGAATTAAGAAATATTTTCTAAGGATTTATCTGGGAAACCATATTCTACTGAATATGTACATGTTGTACTTAACCAGCAATCCAAGATTAAATTGGATTGATAACAAAACTGGAAAGAAAAAGAGTATGTTATATCTATGAGACTCTAGTAACTGCTGTTTCACTAATTCTATGTATAAAAGAAAATTATTCATAAGGAGTACTTTTTGTGAATTACATTTGTGATTTTTGTAATATTAAACTTTAAAAATGCTTTCCAGTTGTCTATGGGCAATAAATGTCTGAATTATTTGGGCTTATTATCAAGTGAAAATGCTACTGCTTTTCACTTTATAAAAATACAATACCTTTTTTTGCCAAATTTAACCCATAAGTTTAAAGCAACTTTGTAACTTGGTAAACATGGGTTGGACCAGCCGTCTTTAGTGTGAGTCCCTATGGTGCTAGTTACAAGTGACCAAAAAAACCCCAAAATGTGATATGAAAGAGAATTCTAAAAATGTCAAAAGTAAGTTATGTACAACACATGTACTATAGTGTTAAGAGTCAGGGTACTGGGCTTCCCTGGTGGCGCAGTGGTTGAGAGTCTGCCTGCCGATGCAGGGGACGCAGGTTCGTGCCCCGGTCCGGGAAGATCCCACATGCCGCGGAGCGGCTGGGCCCGTGAGCCATGGCCGCTGAGCCTGCGCGTCCAGAGCCTGTGCTCCGCAACGGGAGAGGCCACAACAGTGAGAGGCCCGCGTACCGCAAAAAAAAAAAAAAAAAGAGTCAGGGTACTGGAAGAAACAGCTGGCACACTCAAAGTGGGTAACTTGAAGAAAGTTTAATAAAGGGACAGTTTTCAAAGGTGTGGGCAGGGTGTAGGGAAACCATAAAGGATAGTGCTGTTATTTCAGGCCTTTGATAGAAGATTCCATTACCAACCAAAGGACTGAAAGGAGGGAGGAAGGTAGGAGAACTCGGAAAAAGAGACAGGAAGTATGCAGCCAGCCCTGCGAAATCCTTCACGGAGAAAGCCAGAGAAATAAACATGAGCCTTTCGTTTCCTTAATCCCTTTTCTCACCCATTCTGTTCTCATGCTGGTAATTCCTATTTGCAAACCGAAGTAAAAGCCAGAGGACACAAGAGCTATTTGATTGAGTTTATACCCGTACTGCTTAAGCTCTCTGGGCACACAGAAGAGAGGATAAACGGAAAGAAGATTTGGAGGAGCAAGTAGATATCTAGCATTTTCACAATTTATATTAATATAAATAATGATGTAGCCTTTTTTAAAAAGGAAGTCACTTTCTTATTAATCCCAGTCAATAAATGCTAAATAAATAATTAAAGACTATCAGGTCTGTGGGGTATGATACTTGTAGCCTATTTGTGGTCCCCAAATCTTGGTCCAGCATCAGTTAAAATTATTTCCATTTTCTCAATAGTGAGACATTCACTTTACATTTCCCAATCCACCCGTCACTTGGGTCTCTTTATTCCCAGATCAACCAGCTCGTTGTACTCAAATGCTAGCCCATTGTACTCTGGTGTCTTCATCACCCCATTATGAAGCACATCTATGCTTACATATCTCTGCATCCCACCAACCCCCGCCATATCTTGCCCTCAGTACAGGTAGAGAAGGTCTTATCAAAGTATTAAAGTGGCATTTAACTGAGGTTTTTCTCTGTGTCTCATTATCTGTTCCCTTTTCGTAGCAATTCCATATGAGCTTTCAACCACCATCCCTCCTACACGTCACCTACTAGCCCCCAGCAGCTGAGAAAGAGGAAATTAGTCAGAGATGAGAATTTCAAGCCGGAAGAAGGGCAAGTTTCTATTGCAGTATGGTGGTGGAATTACTTTGTAGAAGCATGGTCTTTCCATTCCATTCCAATCATACCACACAGGTGGTTCTACTTGTTAAAGAAATAACCTACTCCCCTAGGCATCAGGCCTTTAAATACCTTTAAATAGAAAGTGAGTATGCTTACTCGGAGTTATTGGAAAAACACTCATGACTATAGGAGTCCTGTTTTCAACAGTAAAATTAATTTAATAATGAAGTGGCTTTGATTTACCAGAGTTCAATCAAATAATTTGAGGGAATGAACACAATGACTTTTCCATTCAGCTGTTTTATTAAAATTAATTTTCTTTTTTAACTATCAAACAAGACACACTTATTGAAAGCAAAAATATATTTTTAGTTTTGCTGTTGTTTCAAGAAAGGAGGTAGCAAATAAATGATGGCGTGTCCAAGTTAGGATCACAAATCTTGCTTGCTTTGAGATTGAAAATACCCTGGTGGGGGCTTCCCTGGTGGGGGCTTCCCTGGTGGCACAGTGGTTGAGAGTCTGCCTGCCGATGCAGGGGACGCGGGTTCGTGCCCCGGTCCAGGAGGATCCCACATGCTGCGGAGCAGCTGGGCCCGTGAGCCATGGCCAGTGAGCCTGCGCATCCGGAGCCTGTGCTCCGCAACGGGAGAGGCCACAACAGTGAGAGGCCTGCGTACCGCCAAAAAAGAAAAAAAAAAAAAGAAAATACCCTGGTGGTGCAATGATATTGGATGAAGATTTTAATCTCTCTTGAGAAAGACTTTGTGCAGCAATCACTTGTATTTTCTTCTGTGCTGTTGAATCTTCTCCTTAAAAAAACAACATCTGAATGGAGAAAGCTTCTTTTTTTTTTTTTACCAAGGACTGTCTAAATTGTAACCAATGTAGTTCATTTTAAAGCACTCATCTGTCATTCACAGATTAACCTTATACAGGATAGCTGCTCTCATTTCCATTGCCCTTCTGTCCTAGGAAGAATAAAACTTGAGCATTAAACAAATAATGAGTTGAATCTGTGAGGCATATATAATGCAAAGAGGATTTTAATGACATTTCTATAATTATAGGCATTGATAACTGACTATAAATCTTTATTTCCCAAATGCCACAGCATTAGGAATAGAATGATTTGTAATTTGTACTAGATGTTTTTAAGAACCTTATGCCCAAATCACCTTGCTTTCTTTTAGCTTCAAATATGGGTTACTGTGGAGAGAGTATCAGATATTTATTATAGTACATAGCTATAAATATACTATGCAGAACGATTGTAAGTGTTTGAGTCTTTGCTTTTTAATTGGAAAATGATATCGCCACCATGATATTTACTGTAAATCTTAGCTCAACCCTGGGGTGGTACTTTAAAAATCACACTTATTTTAAATAATAATAATATATCAAAAAATCTTGGTTACTCTAGTGGGCAACAAGCTACACTGAAAAAGTTAGAGATGTGATTTTTACTGCATGAATACTTATTCTTGTAAGCTATGTCTTGGAACTTTATCGTAGACAAATTTTTAAAGTGCTTCAAAAATTCTATGGAACGTTTGCAAGTCTGAGTTCTCCCAGCCCCTGTTTTCGGTATAGCTTTATGGGCTCAGCTTGTACGTTTAAAGACATTTTCCTTAAAGACTTGCTTATAGGGAAGTCCTTGGCAAAATGTGTGATTTCTGACACCTTTCCTGTTCCCAACAGCACCATTCTGAATTTATGTTCCCTGTCCTGAATCCTGTCCTCTAGGGATAGAGACAACAGAATGTTTCATTCAATGGTTAATTTCTAATTTGCTACCCTTTGAATACTGAATATTCTTAAATATTTGGAGAGATATCGTTTCACCCTTAGACTTACTTCAAGGTGATTTATTATATTTCCAAATGCTCTTGTGCAACTAAAATCTACCTTATATGCAATATGTATATTGAAATTGAATAAGAAGATACACTTTTATACGGCTTTCAGTTGTGCTCTCAGGGGAAATTTACCACGTAGCCAACTAATAAATAATATTGCTTAAACTTGGCATCCATGGCTGTTTAAGTGCTTCTCAGAAATTAGCCCATTAATCTTCATGCGGCTGCTTGTAAAGCAGACAGCAAGTTATCTTATTCTTCCCACTTTCCTCTGTTATCCCACTTCAGCTGCCTAGAATTCTATACTGTTGGGCCTACATCGTGAGAGGCAGGTTCCTTGCGTGCTTCTCTGCAGAGTAAAGCACACACGGCATGAGTGTCTGTCCTCCCTTCCGTGAGATGATACAGGAAGTTCACGCCTGGCCCTTCAAGTTCTGTTTGGAGGGTGATGCACATGATTGGTGCAGGCAAACACACTGAATAAGTTGCGTGATCTCTGAGTCCTTGAAACTGATCTCTCTAGTTTGTAAACAGGGCTTCACTTCTCTTAAAGGAAACCCTGACACCTCTTCTTCACTTCTCTTAAAGGAAACCCTGACACCAAACACACTGAATAAGTTGCGTGATCTCTGAGTCCTTGAAACTGATCTCTCTAGTTTGTAAACAGAGCTTCACTTCTCTTAAAGGAAACCCTGACACCTCTTCTGTGTTCATTCAGTCTTTTCTGATAGTGAAAGGGATAGTCCGTTAAAAGTAGAACAACAAAACGCAAAGACCTGCTTCGTTACTTTCTTACGGGTCACTCAAAAATGAACTGGCTCTTTCCAAATAGATAAAGTTGTCTGGAGATTTTTTATTTCTTACTACCACTTTCAATGTATTCTTCTAGTTTCTCAGAAGAAAAGCCTGTGTCATATCGAGATCAAGCACAATGTGCGAAATATGATAAAGTGTTTAATTAAATAATTATGTGTTTTACACATTGTACAGAGCTATCAGCTCAAACCCAGATCTCCTGATCATGGCTTATCTCTCCTCACAATATGTATGTTGCTTTTCAAGAATTACATTAAATCTGAAACTGAGAATGATAAGGTATAAAATGAGAAGTCACTGATTGTAAATCAGTGACTATAAATCAGAGAAAATAATTTGAACTTTTCCATGAAGCACAATAAATACTATTTTTAAATATTTCCTTTTAGGCCTACAAGACACTCATTCTCAATCTATACTTCCGGATTCTTCTCTTCTCCAACTTTCTTCCTTCTAATGACTTATAGTTCCGGTACATATACCTGAGTAGAATATAAAGCGGGCTCATTTATTTTCATAATAGGAATTGGACTATTACCTTATTACATGCAGTATTGATGGCTCACAATCCCCAAACATTCACAGATTCAAGGGGAAACCGATGACTCAATTAACTTCTACTTGAGTAGTTACCAGCTGATGGGAAAAGGTCTGTGTATTAAGAGACGCATTATTCAGTTGGAGAGTGACAAATGAGTAAGCATGAAGTCACATCTACTGCCGCATGAGTGATGTGACAACAGATACTATTTATTTCATTAGTGGTACTTGAAAGGGGGCTCAAGGTATCCTAAATCTCTTTTTCTCAATACTTGCAACTACCTAAGATGGAATGCATACTACCTAGTATGGAATGGACTTTGTCTTGTTTAATGGACTGTGTAGAGTTCATAATGTATATTTTCATGGGAACGTTTTAGCTCTGTGTCAATGCTCATTCATCATGATGTTGCTTGTTTTTTTAAAACCTAAATAGACCAAAAGATTAAGTAATCTTTTGGTATATTTACCAGACAATTTTTTATAAATAATTAAGTCTGGAGAATTTGAGGGGTTGTAAAAATCACCTAAAATTCCTTTCTGTCATAAAGAGAATACAGTTAATACTGCAAAACTTGAAATTTTAAAATTTTTGTACAATTTACAAAGTAGAAAAATAGCAGTTTGCAGAACCCATGTATTTTGAGTTAAACCGTCAGATAGAAAAAGCAAGAATAATTGGTTTAGGGGCATCACCTCTTACATAGGTCACATTTATGCTCTCCTCTATCTTTTGGTATTAATTAGTCACCTTTAAATTAATGTTGAATAGACATAAAGAACAAAAGGTAAATGTTGTCTTCAAATGAGTGATTGAGTTAAAAATGGGGAAAAGTATAGGAGAAATTACCATCCATTTTGTTATGGTTAACATCTGAACAAATGTACAGTTGTGGTAAACTTTTCTGTTACCTGCGTTTACTTTTTATATATTTCTATTGAAGCCTGTTAAGATATTTCTTGGCTATGGACTTTTATCCACATATCGATCCTTGTTTTTGGCCAGATTTCATTCTTATAATTAGCTTTAGGTATACCTGGACATTTATTTCATTAGAAGAATGTCATACAAGTCTCAAAATTTTCTACTGGTTAACCTTAACTGGGTCTAGTTAAGATAAAATTTTTACTTTATTTCTAATCTAGGATATGATCTTATCTGCTCTAAAGTTCGTAATATCTGAAATTCTCTAGAGGTCATGTTAACTTTATTATCTTTTTTTCCCCTATTGGTTTCATATGGCAAAGGCTTAACTTTTCACATAGATTTAAAGTGTTCCCCTTCAGAGCCTGTGTTATTTGGTTTTTAAAACCTGTATTCTAATTGGCTATCTCTTACATATGGAAACACACTACATGTTGAGTTGAATTTTGAAACCTAGGTAACTTCAATTTTTGTTTTTGTGACATAATTACATGTAGTCCCATCAAAGGAGTTTATTTTTCTTGAAAATATAAAGGTGCTATGATATTTGGAAACATTAGTAGTACGATTTGAACTCCCTCAGTGGGTTAACCTCTGTGTTAATCAACAAGGGGAGCAGTTTACAGATGTTAGCTGGACAAGTGTATACACACACAGACACACACACACATCCCTATGTATATAAAAATGACAAACCAGTTTTCTTTAATACTCCAAGGGTTTTCTTCCTACCGCACTTCTGAAATCATTGTTTGCTGTGACTATGATAGTTTTCTTATTGTTAGCATTCTATTTTCCCTCCCCTGTCTTTACTTCTCAACGTTAATGAAGGTGCATATCTCTTACCACAATATGCCTGCTTCCTAGGCTGCCAAGCTGAAGGAGTCTGCTGTAAAAAACTTGTTGCGTAATGTATGAAGGTTCTGTTATGATAATATTTATTTTCAGAAACATTTTCAATTTATGTGATGTATAGCTCTGGCATAAGAATCATCTGAAAAATTTATTGAAAACGCAGATGATTATGCCCCACACCTTTGAATCCTGAATCAGAAAGTTTGGAGTGATTTCTACATATTTGTTTTTTGAACAAGTTTCTCCAGTGTTACCAATGCACAGCCAATTTTGAAAATCATTGCCCTAGCACAGGTGTCACTACATGGTGGGTATTATGTGCTTAAAGAATGATTTAGTGGGGAAATGAATAAGGATGAAAATATTAATTTAGAGTCAATAAACCGTTCTATACTAAAACTAAATATAATGCATTTTTTTTAAATGACTGTTACTTATATAAACTTTTTACATTATTCTTTGGAAAAATCTAACCTGTGCTCACAGTTCATATTAAATTTTGAAATAAAAGTAAAACTAATTACTTGTAGGTTGCTTTGTCAGCAATTGTCATTTCCAACCCTTTCAGTTATGCCAAATTGCCAAAGGCAATATGAGATTTTAATTTTTTTCTGACATCCTATCCTGTCTGCTCATTACATTACAACTGATGCATTGTCCTACTTGGATCTATTCTCATGTGTCTGGACACCCATATTTTATTTCGATGTGCATACGAAAAGTCTTGGTAACCTGATTTGCATCTAAGTACTTATTATTGGTGATATGCCCTTCTACTTTATCCATAAGTCTAAGAAGATATGGAAGTATGATGTGATATTCATAGTTAGAAGTTATACTTAGTGTCACAGGTACAAAACTTGAAATCTAACTCCCTTTACCTATCTAAGTTTAATTTTTTTGATCACTTTATCATTGAACTATAAAGAACCTAAGTATCAGAATCAATAACTTACAGTTCTTTTTTCTTGACGTATATCTTGTTGTCTTGAGAAGTTTCTCAGAACAATAAAAATAAATTTTGACAGAAATGACTACACTGTATTAGTAAGTAACACTGTAGTGAATCCTATCATCATGGCAGAGCTTCGTAGCATGGACATGCATGACGAAAGAAGTTCCGTGGCTAGTTCTGTGAGTGCTGTTTTGGGAACTATGGCTAACGTGCTTAGAACTTTCATAGTATCTCTATATACCTTCAACATCCATTCACAAACGCTCTTTATACCACATTGATGACTAGTTTTAGGGCCATTCTACCAGAAATCAGAAAAGACTTCTTATTTCTTGCCAGGCCCTACATAATTAATTTATTTTATTAGGAAGTAGTTGAGAATATAGAATTCTTAGAGGCAAGAAATAGTTACTTAACTATCTTTAGTGAAGGTACTTTTACTTTCCATTGAAGATAATCTTAATCGAATATCACCCTCACTGGTTTTCAGTCTTCTGTTAGTAGTGTGGACCCACTAGTAGAACACAAAGGGAACAAATTATGTAGAGTCAGCCTCTTTGAGTGGAGCATTGAGTACTTTGTGGGTCCTATAGCTACACCAACATTTTTGTAAATAGTTCTTTTGTAAGTAAATCCTATCTTATTTTGAATATGTCATTAATTGTTGGGATCGTAAGACAGGGAGGCATGACAAACATCACTGAAGATAGGTGGGTGCAGAGTAATATGATAGAGAGGTTAAATACAGAATATAGTATTTCTTCACCACTTAAAATAGAGTTGGTTCTTCTGTCATGAAAACTTAAAGGAATAAGTCATAGGAAAGTGAGATCATACCTAAAGTGGCAATTGTATTACTCTATACTGTTTGAATCCCTAAACATCACCAATGCTTCATTTCTTTTTCATTTTGCCTTATTTCTTTTTAAGAACTTAAATAATTCATCTCCATGATTTACTGAAGGCCAGATGATTAGTATAAATTCAAATTGAATGATTTCATTAAGGCCACAAAATAATTCGTAGATTTGGGGTTTTTGATATTCAATTGGATATTTCTAAAAATATCTAGAAATTATATAGTCTCAAGTTTATAAAATGTTAAATGACTTCCTCTCCTTAAAGTTAAGTAGTTTTTCCTAGACTACTTTGTCTCTAGTATGCATCATTTTGAATTGGAAAGCAAGAGAACTATTGATTACTTAATAGTAATCCTTAACTCATTTGAATGCAGAAGGCATGATCATATAATCCCATACAAATTTTACCAGGTCTAAGTATACTAATTCTCTTTATTTAGGTTTTGAGATGGAAGTAATAGATACAACTTAGTTGTTGGAACACAACTCTTCTTTTATGATAAAGCATCTTAAATTTTCTACTCAATATTAGAAAATCTCAGTGAGGAACAAAAATCTTCAATCTGAAGATCTAGGAGTCATACCATAAATATTTCAAATTATGAGGACTTTGAATGGAAATAATGTAAAAATAGGCCTTAAGAACTATAAGATGATCCTCAAGTAGGGCAAGATGGCAAGTAACAATATATCAGTTATCTTAGGCTTAAAAATGCTTCTGTAATACACAATCCCAAATCTCAAAAGATTTATTTCTTGCTCACTTTATACCTTTACGTGAGCTGCCTCTGTCTCTGATCCAAGTCTTCAACTTGGGTTACAAGTTGAAGTAGCAACCTCCTCTGAGACATGGTAGAAAGAAAGAGACACGGTAGGACCATAGGATGGTCCTGAAAGCTGCTGTTCAGAGGTTGCAGCAGTATTGTTCATTTTTCATTGTCAAAACAAATCGTATGACTAAGTCTAAGGTCAACTGTAATTCTCCCGAAGGAAGACGCAGCTAATAGTTAAAAACCATGTTTCAGTTTACTTTCTGAAAATATTTTTTCCTGATGGTATTCTGAAATACACAGTTTATCTATATCTCTGTCATAAAAATACAACATTTCAGAAAGATTTTTCTCAAGTAAAAATGATATTATACATTAAATGACACCTGGACATTTTTATATAAAAATAAATGCAATAAATTAATATTGTGTGAGAAAAATGTTTTTTCCTAACCCGATGCAGGAAAAGAAATCTTTGTTGTATTTTGCAGCTTCATAAATATATGTACAACTATCTGAGCTTATTTAATGAACTGTTTATCTCAATTTATTAACACTCTGAGATAAAGCAGAAATCTCATATATTGCTCCTCTGAAATGTACAATTATTACTATAGCATGACACAAACATCAATGATAATAATAATATGCATACATGGAGATAGCAACTTTAATAAAAATATATAAATATTTTATATATTTAAATCTCAGATTTGGGATTAAGGTAAATTTGCCTGTAAATGTCATGTTTCTATTTTAGAGATAAAAGCATAATCTTATATTAGTTTATAGAAAATATTTTTCATTATTAACATTTCTCTAAGATTAAATTTAAATTCCTCTTTGAGATCACTCCTTCATGAAAATTTACTGTATAAAAATCCCTCTTTCTTCAGTTTCCGTCATCATTAAATAAATATTCATCATCATTCAAATATTCCTTTATTATTAACCAGTATAGGGCTATAAAATCTTCAGAAATTTTCAAAAGTTCTGTATAAAAATAATTTTTAAAATATTTTAGTATTTTTAATTTTAGGCTATTTTCATAGCCCATATGAATGGGAAATATATTGAAGTTATATATTAAATAATAGTAACTGACTATTAGCAAGAATGGAAATTAGAAGCTCCATTCAAAATCATAAAATTAGTGTGAATTTATTCATAAATCTATTCTTACTGGCAAGAAGAATGAATGCTTAAAAAAGATAAAAGGCAGATCTAAGCTCCCAGGGGAGGATATTTAAAAAGAGAGATTTTAAACCTTGCCTTGTTTAATTTCTTCCCTATTCCCTCTCTCCTTCCCTTCTCTGTTTCCCTCCTTGGCATGTCCCCTGCCTCATCTTTTTAAAAAGTATTGCATTTAAACACTGTAGCACATGGTAAAACTAGCAAGCAATATTATTATAACATAAAATTTAGAATGGAAGCTAAATTTCTTACATACTTGAAATTTTTACAAGTGTGTTCATTACCATAAAAATAGTCATGCAATTTAGAAATGATAACTTTGTTCCCATTTAATGATAGGAGACAAAGCACATCTCAACACTTCATCAATATATATTTGACGGTTCACTTTTTATTGCTAATTTCTCCTTATCCAGATATATTTTGGTATTTTAAAATTATTAGAGAGGAGAAAATTATAGTACAAATAAATTAATTTTTACTTGAAATATTTATGAATGAAATGTAAATTCTCCTGAGTCTATCAAAGAGAAGCCTTCGTTTCACTACATTGAATATTGGTTTCAGGAGGATACGGAATACACACTGAAAACACATTACAGCTGTGCCAATCTTTTTGCAATTATTTTGAATAGTTGGCTATTTGCCCCATTTGACAGTTTGTGAACATGGTGAATAATTTAGCATTCATGCTGCTGCTGTTTTGGCACAATTAACACGAAGCGCATATCCACTGCTATTCAAACTGATTGCAGTATGGGGGGAAAGAGAATCACTGCCTTAATGTTCAGTTCTTTGTACTCTGTTTTTCCAAACATGACAATGCCAAATAAAACACAATGAAGACCACTTTGTGTGATGACCTAAAAGCCTCCAAGTACATCCCTTTTTATTAAATTCCTGATACCAATTTAGAGCTGGTATCTAACTTTAGAATTTTCTTGGAGAGTCTGTCAACTGGACGTCCATGTATTCCAAGCATGTGCAAAATATTTAGGGACCTCTGTGCAAAGCCAAAGACTGCCATGTCATTACGTGTATTATCGTCCATTTGTCATTCTGCCTAACATGACTCAGAGGCAATGGCTATTACACAATTTCTTATTTATTCTCTGTGGCATAATTTGAGTTTAGTCTTCTGTTGTGCTGTTTTCATCTGACAAAAAAATGTCAGTTTAATTTAAACTTGAGAAGGGGTCAGAGTTTGAAAAAATATTTTAAAAATATATTTACCATAGATTCTTAAATCCTTAATACAACAAGCTACTTTTCTAACTGCTCTTATGTCTATAAGAAAACCTGAAAGTGAGATTATCTTTTACTACCAGAGTCACTTTTAAATAAAGGACAAAAAGGATCATCATCAGTAAGTATTTGCTCAATGAATATTAGTGTTTAATAGTTTAAAGCTTAGGTTTAAAGTAGTAGTAGTAATAATAGGTTTAAAGTAGTAGTAGTTTAAATTAGTAGTAGGTTTAAAGTAGTAGTAGTAATAATAATATATTTTTAAAAAACTGACACCACAGTCTTATCAGCCCTATTATAAAATATTGTATGTTTTCTATATGGCATAGAAAAAATATATTTCTTTCAGAGTGAATGAAAAAACTGAGTCCATTAGCTTTTCATAGCTATACTTCCAGATGTGTTATGAATTCATTCATTCAATAACTAATTAGTAACACTTACCATGTACTAGGTATTATTCTAGGTGCTGGGGATATAGACTAAAACAGACTAGGCATGGGGAATATTTTCTAAAAGGGAGAAGACAATCAAAATCCGTATAATTAAAATATATTATATGTCAGATGGTGACAAGCACACCTGGCTTACTGTGGACAATCAAGAAGCAATCCGTGTTATTACTGTGTAATCAATCAGAATATTTATTATCAGGTACAATAAGAAACTTAAATGTCACAAAACCCACAGTGCTCATATTTTCATGACAGTCACATTCCCTCCTTGTAAGCATACTGCCTGGAGCCAGAAAAAGGGAAAGAAGTTTGTTGTTGAAGAACATCATGTTGGGGGCATAGCTGGATGCGTCTCTTTTCATGATGGTGTTGGGACAATCTCCCCTTTTCAAAAAATGAAAATCCAGGGGAAATGCAAGTGCTGTGCACTGCCACGAGTTGGCTTGGGGTCTTTTCTCTTGCTGCCTTCATGGCCGTTCTACCTCCTTGTGATGTGCACCTTCTTATGCTCACTCTGCTAATAGTATCAGGCAGGTTCAATTCAAGCTTTTTTTGTTCTGGGAATTAGGTGATATTTGAATGGTAATTCTGCGTCACAAGTCCAGGGCACTGTGTTGATTTAATGTTGACTTCGTAAGAGACAGGTTTATTTTCCCAACTTCTCACATTCTTACTAGGGTTCTTACCCTTGCTACCTTATGCCATCAGTAGAAATGTTACCACCAATTCTATAATCATTTGACTATCCAGAAAGTGAAATATTTAAATTCCAGAGCAGTGCCTCATTATTCTTCAGTTTTCAACCTACATGTCTGCCTCATTCCTTCCTTCCTTCTTTCATGCATTTTAGCAAAACCAGCCTTTTTTGAGAGCCTAGTGCTCACTGCTTAGGTTATAAGGCAAATAAGGTATAATTCCTCTCTGTGAAGAGAGGAAGGAAGCTGAACTTTAAAGAAATCATTACAATGTATTTTGAGATTCCATTAAAATCGTTAAGAACACAGTGCGTCAGGAATCCAAAAAAGGGCACTGATAACTGTCTAGAGTTTTATGGAAGTGTTCAAAGAAAAAGTGGCATTTGAGATGGGTCATGAGGATGGGAAGGGATTTATCTTATAAAGTATATTTGGGGATTTCTTGTAAAAAATAAAAATAAAAAAGCAGGTTTTGCTAGTTCTCATATCAAATCCCCTTCTACAATTCTCATGCCTACACTCAAACTGTAAACATTCCATAAATGCTCTTCCTTGTTTCATTATTTGTATTCCTTTATTTGTACCTGCCACTCTTCACACTGTTCTTAGGAAGTTCTGCTGAAGGAAAATGAGGCAGAAGGGCAGCACACCAAAAGGATTCTATTAGAAGAGAAGTTCTTAGGAAGTTCTGTTGAAGGAAAATGAGGCAGAAGGGCAGCACACCAAAAGTATTCTATTAGAAGAGAATGTCATAAAATTGGTTAGAATTAGGTTACAGTCTCAAGTGGTTCTAAGTGTAGTTAAATGTCCTGTAAGAAAAATCACCATGGATATTTGTACTAGGCTTAAGTATTATATAATTAAAAATAAGAGAAGTGTAGTAAATTAATAATGTTCTTCAAGCCAGAATTAAATTCTGTTGTATTGCTTTTCTTGAAATTAAGTATATGAAAAAAAAGAAATGATTGATTTTAAATACTCATCGAGAAGTTTATCTTTAATTAAAATAATACCAAAAATATGCTTTTCTTCTAACATGGGTTTGTGTGGAAGGGAAAAGAAACCTTCAAAAGGAATGAAGAGAAAATGAAATAAAATGCTGACCAAATACTTTATTACTATGATTTTTATTGTTGTTCATTGAACTTCTTATTTTAATAACGTTTTAAGAGGACTTCAGTAAATAGACATATACATGGACATACACATACGATTAAAATAGTACAGAACAAGAAAACTCAAAAAGAATAGAAAAGGTGCTCTCCAGGAACTAACCAGGAAACTAGAAATAGCTGGTTTCCACACGTGAGCGTTACATTTCATTTTAAACTTCCCATCAACCAAGGTTGAAAAGAAATAAGTTCCCACATACTGAGAAAAGGAATATATCAGTTCTTCATCAGAGAAAGACTTCCTGGCATTAAATTCTGGGAGGAATTTATCATGTGTATCGTTCTTTGAGATGTTGACTAATATAATGAATAGTGGTTTTGCAGATGTTGGAAGAGTTTTCCTCCTGAGATCATTTGTTATATCATCCTACAATAAAAGCTAAGGGCATAATATTACATTGTGATCAGTGAATCAACTTCTATGAGGAGCCTGTAATAACACTTGGGGAAAAAATAAAGAAATAAATTAAACCAAATTATTTGAAAGAAAAGGGAATCAAATTCCCCAATGTGGTGATGATAAATGAAGACTGTTATGTATTCTAAATAGTTTCCATTTGCAGAGTAGATGTTTAAAATCTCATTGTGAATTCAGGATTCTAGGAAGGTAAAGACTTTTTATATGTCATTTCGTATTTGAGAAAGGGAGAAAGCTGATTAGCCAAAATCAACTAATTATTACCTATTTCTCTTGCAGTTGGTCTTCACAAAACCCACTGCAATCTGGCTTCTGTTCCCACGTCTGAATCAGTTCTTGTAAGGAGTAAGAATGATTTTCAAACTACCTATTCAAATAGAACTTGCATAGGCCAGCTTCCACGTCCCTCTCCCACATTTGGCTGACTTCCTTAAAGAGTTTCTACCTGGGTATTCGTGATGTTGTTTTTCCTGTCCTTCTACACTTAGTTGTCACACTCCCCTGTTTGGGGTTCTCCTCTTTTGCCTGTTCCTTACGTGCCATCCGTGGTTCTCTCCTCAGCCCAGTTTTTCTCTCTATATTGACCCTAATTTCTACATAAACCCTAATCTTTGTCTCTGATATTCAGGCTTTCAACTAACTTACCAAACTGCTTATGTGTACCTAAAATATATACTTAGTAATCTTCTCAAAACCAATAAGTGCACAATTGAACACTGTTCTTTTTCCTCAAACATATCTGCTCATCTTCTTCTCTTGCTGGTTTCAGTTAATAGTGCTATTCATCCATGCCATAAGCATGGGAATCATTGTAAATAATTGCATTATTTACAATATTGTAATAAAAGCACAGGAAATGGAAAATTCCACTTCGCCATCCTTTTGCTTGTCAAATCTTTCATCAGGAAGGCATCAAAGCATGCCTGTTTGTATCTCCCTTTTGCGATTTCTCGTGCCCTTTCATGATCTACTGCCGTGATTAGGTGCCTTGTCACCTCTGATCTAGGCTGTTACAAGAGAAACCTACTTGGCCGTCCTACCTTCAGGTTTGTTGCTAGTCATTACATCCTTCCCACTGCAACGAGGCTCATTTACCTAAAAAGCAAATCTTTTATCAATGGCTTTATCCTCTTGGATGTCCTCTGTGTCTTTTCATCACCTATATTAGAATTACAAGCGTGACGATATAGACACGTTTTTCATTTGGCCCCTGCCGATTTCTCCTCCCTCTTCTCTTTGCTCTTTACACCCTTTTAATGGCAAAATTGCTCCCATTTCCTGCACTCACACATGCTTTCCTATTTTGTGGCTTTGTGTTTTGCTTGAAGCCCTGGCACGACCTCCTTATCTTTCTTCACCTGCTCTTACTTATCATTTAAGACCCGCCACAGGCACCATCTCCCACAGGAAGCCTCTATAATATCCCAGCTGGGCTAAATGCCTGTCATCTGCTCTATCTGAGCAGTTAGCATTTTGTGTTCGTATCTTCTTTTGCTGTAACTTTCCCTGACTAGATTGGGACCTTCTCAAGGGCAGGAATCACATTTAATTCATTTCCTTTCTTCCCCATAGCAACTAGTTCAGTATCTGAAAATGATTGATAAATAGCCATTGAAATAAGCAAAGTTAAAGTTATCATCATTAGTAGTGTTTTCTATTAAATGTACATCTTAATGTAACTAAATGAGAAGAATATAAATTGAACATGTGCATTATAGTTTCTATTAACCCTCTCTGAAGAAGGAATTTAACTTTTCTTCCTCAAATGATAGGAACAGTAAACATTCTCCAAAAACCTTAACTTCAGTCAAATTCTTCTGCATCATGGCAATTACATTTAACATCAGAATGATATAACTGATTTTATCCTAAATACTTACTTCAGAAACTAGTATAGGAGGTATATTATAACTGAGTTCTATTTAATAAAGTAATAATTTGACATTGGGACCATCATAGATATTTTCAAATATTTTAATAACACAGTATTATATAACAATTTTTTTCTATTCCCCAACTGAAATTACAGTTTTATCTGGAGCAAAATGAATTATTAAATTTTTATTTCTAACTAAAATAATTAAATATTGCTGAACATTTAAGTGATAAATTTCACACTATGGCTTGGAAATATACTTTAGGATATAGGATTTTCAGTGCTAGAAGGAGCCAGAGGTGGAGTGTATCTCTTCCAGTTAGCTCACTTTTAGAGGAGGATATTGAGGCCCCAAGAAATTCATTATCTAATAACACATAACTCGTTAGTGCCCAAGCCGGAACTAGGACTCAGGTTGGATTTTTCTCATCACACTCTACTGCCTCCTTACTTGCTATTTAAAACTGTAATTCTGGGCTTCCCTGGTGGCGCAGTGGTTGAGAGTCCGCCTGCCGATGCAGGGGATGCGGGTTCGTGCCCCGGTCTGGGAAGATCCCACATGCCGCGGAGCGGCTGGGCCCGTGAGCCACGGCCGCTGGGCCTGCGCGTCCGGAGCCTGTGCTCTGCAACGGGAGAGGCCACAACAGTGAGAGGTCCGCGTACCGCCAAAAAAAACCCCTGTAATCCATGTACTTGGGTCAGACGTGAGCCTACACACAGCTCCCCTGCAACACACACACACATGCACACACACCCCACTATGTGGAATAAACAATGAAGTGTTCTTGTTGTTGTCATTCCTACTTGGACCACTGAGGAATGTACAAGGCTCATCTCTAAAATTAATAGAATCAATGAGAATGTGTTACAGAATGTTCATCTCTGCTTTCCTGTTTCATTCTAGATTCTTTCCAGGTATAAGTAACAAAATAGAGGTCTGAAAAGTGCATTTCATCTCCAGTAAACACGAAGTAAAATACTCAGAAGAAAAACAATTTTAAAATGCAAGTATTAGTCACGAAGAAAATTCTTTGATATTTAAAATTGAATCAGGGTGTGTAGGCCATAGCCAATTAGTTGTATAAAACATACTACTTAGAAGTTGAACATTACTTTGAGAGCATTTAATATACATCGTATCCATTGCTTGTAATGAGACTTAGGTGACGGTATTTACCTTTAGACCCATTTAAAATGCACTAATCAGAAAGCTGCAGTTTTCTATATCTTGAGTCTGATTTCTGAGAATAGCCTTTATCACTTTTTCCAAGACTGGAATCTGAGAGTAGTAATTCTTCAGAATAAGGATATTGGTCAAAGCCAACTGTTCCACTTGTACTTAACATGCCAGAAATTACACATGAGTTTGTATCATTCGAGAAAGAAGAAAAATATTTTATTACACATTATTGAAAACTACCTCAGCCTAGCTAAGTACTTCTAAAAAATGAGAGTAATTATCTTTTGTCTGTGTTTTAAAGTTTATAATTGAATGGCATCTAGGAGATTGTAGGTGTATATTTCTAAAAGGCTAGTCTTATGTTGCCTCTCCAATGCAATTGCAAATCCTTCATGGTAAGGAATGTGTTCATTTGTCTTTGAATTTTTACTGTTTTAGCACAGAATGCCTGGCACAGAAATTCAATAAATTTCTGTTGAATTACATTCAGTGCATGTGTATATGTGTGTGTAAATGTATATATATATAAACATGTATATACACAGGTTTACCTGTATACGTGCATGCATATATAAAATACATAAGACTACAATGCTTTAAAATCTTGGTAGAAAAGGTGTTCGCTTAACCTCAAACTGCTCGTGGTCTCACTGTTTTAAGGCCCTCCTTACATGCGTACCCAGCCTCATTCTCTCATAGCAGCACTTCTTTAGTGCAGAACAACTGAATGGAAACCTGCCTCACCCACCAGCGCCCCACTGACCTCCCAGGAAAAGGGCGACACATTTTTCCCACACCTACTTACACAGGAAGAAGCCTTACCTCTTAAATGTTATAATACCTGATATTTAGCTTATGGGTCAGAGAACTGGGCAAGATGAAAGCCATTTGTGTCAAACCTATACCTAACGAAATTCTATTATTTAAGGATATTTCAGCAACCTACTACAAAATACTTTTCTGCATATCCCACACTAGAACATAGTAATCTCTTCAGGTAAATATCATTTTTAAACTACCATATTTTTTACTCTTTTTTCTTTCTCAATAAAGCAAATTAGTCATTGAACAGTTTCTTGAATTCTGGGATTTGTTTTTCAAACCAATCTTCATGAGTTCAGGATACATAAAATTCTTTGAAACAGTTTTTGACAAAATGGGCAGGGTGCTTCCGAAAACTTTCAGATCTCTTTCAACTTTTTGCTGTTCATCTGAATATAACAATTTTGACAGCCAGCTTTGTCTCTTGCTGCCAACACCATCCTGCATTCTCTCGGGATCCTTGACAATAGTCAGGAAGTCATTCACTTACATTTATGGAGGACCCATTGTGGGAAAAGAACTGCACTAGGAACTTCACAGGAAATAGGCCATAGGACCATCACCATTGAAGTTGTCCTGTAATTAAAGTGCTATTGAAGACAAATATATTCATGATTTGTGCACTTCATTGACAGAATGAATACATAAAAAATGCCCCAAACAGAATACATGTGTACAGAGATTTAGCTCATAATGCCTAATGACTGTTGGGATGACTAGAGTTAAAATAATTTATTTTGGAAGACTTTGTAGAGAATTGAATTTAAAGAGGGGAATAACCAAATTAGAGATAGAATGAACTAGGGAAGGGGACACTTACAATAATGTTATGTTTACGTAATGTCTATAGAAAAAGATATCTTACCCATATTTGTTACAGTACCCAGTCACTCATTTTTATACTTGACGGAAAGGACTGTGGAAAGTATTCCAAAGCCCATTTAATGAAAACACGCACAGAAAATTAGAAAAGTAAGAGCAATTAGGGAAAACCTTTAGAGTAAATAAAAGGTCGTCTTAATTTGTATAGTAAAATTCACCCAAGTAAAATTGCTGGCTTATTTCTTTTCTAATAGTTTTAAAGTATCAATGCATTGCAGAGATATTAACATTTAAATACATCAGAATGGGAAGAAAGCTAGAGTGTCAATCATGTCATTTTTATGAAATTATTCTGAAATCGTTTGAGGCAAAGGAAACGTGATCTAGCTGCTGGGGTGGCGCACAGCCCGCCAGTGTTAGATCCCTCAAGTGCCACATCCTGCATCTTGTTAAATGTAACTCAGTCGTCTCTATTTCAGCAAAAGGGTCTTTATTTTCATCCGGGCACTCCAGTCTTAAAGTAGACTAAAGCTTAAGTTTGTTTAAAGCTACAATATGATTATTCCTATAAAACAATTAGTGACATTTGAACCACTTTCTGATAGACTCAATTTAGTGGGAGTCTAAGTGGCTTTCTACATTTGTTGAATGAACATTTGAAAATGCTGCTAAATACATTTGAAACAGCATTTTTTGAGGGAATACACTGGACAGATTTTTTTAAAATTCCATATAGGTTTATAAAACATGAGTCTTTCTTTAAAATCTGCTTAGCATATCCCAAAACTTATGTCCAGTGAATCTAGAAAGTTTTGCCATGCACTGATAATTGTGCAAAAATAGAAATCGGAATTCTATTCAGATTGTGACAATTGTATTTTCATACTTCGTAATGTTTTGACGTCTGGCAATTATAACGAAAATAAATATGAAAATGGACTTATTTTGTAGTTTAATATATCCATAAAAATTTATTTTGTGACTCTAAATGATATTTTGGGGGTATCCATTTGTAGATTTAAGAAACTGTTCAAAGATAGTGGTATAATGTTAATCATTGTCCTGTTTCTGCCAGTGTATTTTAACAGTAATAATAAAGGTAAAGGGAAATTGTTTCTGTTGAAGCTATTATAGTAAAACATTCCACTAGAATGGAAAATTAACTTATTTACCAGCCAATCAAGATTCCCTAGTGTTCTGAAAACAGCATGAAAAACAATTCTAACAGTTAAAATACTAAATAGTGCTGTTGACCTATGAGACATAATAGCTTAAAATATAAATAGTAGTAGGAAATATTCCCATAATAGTTGTACAGGTGTTTCACCTGTTGACCTAAACTTCTCTGCTTCCTAAAGTTAAGTATGACACTTATCTGGGAAAAATATTTGCTCTGCAACGTAAATACTGATTCATGAAGCTTGCAACTTAGGTTATTTTAAAAACCACTTGCAGGTTGAGGATTTAGTGCTAATAATGGGCCCTCCACTAATTTAAGGCTTGAGTTACCGTAAAAGATACAACTCTCTCTATACTGTGTGAGCTGTGAAAGGTGGAGGATCTCAAAACCACATCTGGCCAAGTGAGTCACTGGCAGTTTGTTAAGATGGGAAACGCCGCTCTCCTTCCATTTGCAGCTGCCTGGGGTTGCAGGGCTGGTTAGCGAAGGCAACTTCATGCTTGTTAGTCTAAGACAGGGTTTCTCCACTTGCTGCAGCCTTCTCTACTCTTCATATTTCCATTTAGCTATCTTATTCTTTGTGATCAAACCTCCTGCACTTGATATGTAAATTTGGTGCATTTAAAATCGAACATGTGATACTTAAAGGACAACATTTCAACACACAGAAGTAATAGCAGCCTATGTTCTCCTTTCTTCTTTTTCATCTAACATTTGCAATGATTCTCAAAGGGTTGTCTTTTCTTTCTGCAAAAGGGCATTTTAGAATCACTGTTTTTTACCAACAATATTTACACGATACCCTGGCCCCCCATATTCAATTCTGATGTCCAGAGGTTTGGTCAAACGCTGAACTGCAGAGTCCGGCTCCATGCTCTGTGAAGGTGGAAATTCTGCCTAGGAACACTGGCTCTCTGAATGTCCTCGTACCGGGCAGTGTCAAATATGATAACTGGTTTGGTCCTAACAGCCACTGGGAAGCTGAGAGATGCCCAATCTCATTTGTAGCCAAAGAAACTAAAATTTCAATTATATTGCTACAAATTGTGATCTTGTGATTTAAACCCAGGTGTCCTGTCTCATATAATATATGCATTTTCACAATTGTGGTGGCTTTCTTTCCGGGATTTTTATAAACACCACTCAATTTTTAAAATAAAAAAATAAGAACTTATTGCCATTTGAAAACACTGTATATTTGGTAATACTGTAGAATGTTCATTTTGATTAATGTCCGATTTAGCAACATACTGTAATAATTTGCAGGCTGTAGGAAATCTGAAGAGAGGTCTTTAATCTGAAAAGAAATCTATAATTGAATAAAAAATAATAATAACAAAAATAATTTTCCATGCTTTGAAGAAAAGACCAAACATATTTTATTTTATGGACTATAATGTGGTTACTTTAGCAGCATTTTAAATGAACAAGTTAGAACTCTATCAATGTTACTCTCTACACTCCAATCCATGTTTAGTATAAGAGCGTGGAAAACTAGTATAATTGTACCTGCAAAGAAACTATTTCTACCGAACTATTTATTCAAATTGTGAGATTTCTGGGCCTAACATATATTTCCCCTGACCCTTTAATTAATTAATTAATCCATTAATTAATAGGTTAAACTTTACTCTGTGCCAGAGGTTATGCCGAGCACTGAAAATAAAATAATGAGAAAAAGTTTCTGTTCTCTTTGAGATTAGAGTCTGTTGAGGAAATTTATTATAATATAAAGTAATAAGAGCTAAACTAGATATATGCACCTAGCACCATAGAATCATAGGGGAGAGAGCTTCTAGAAGACTCACAAAACATTGTGAAAAAAGTATGCAAACCTTTTTTTTTAAAAAAAAGCAATCTTATATCCTGAGTCCCTAATGCAAAATCCTGATATAGGCATATTAACTTTAGGGGACTATAGTAGCCTATAATCAGGAGTAATCCAGGAAAATACATAGACAGTCTGTCATCGGGTAGGGTCTTCCACAGCAATAGAGAAAATATTACTAGACAGAATGAAAACAGGTACAGGATTTGATGAAAAGAAAAGAGCAGGAGAGATGTATTGTAAGTAAGTAAATAAATAAATGAATGAATGAATGAATAAATAAATCTCTCTCTCTAGACCAAAATGGGTACAGAAAGCTTTGTAGATGTTTTTTATCTTTATGGTAGAAAAAAAATTTTTTTTTATGGTAGAAAAATTTTTTTAAAAAGGATAAATTGGCATTGGTTAGCAGGACTATATATCACTAATTCTCAAAAAACTTGTAATTTGTTTTACAAGACACAATGACTGACACCTAGGCAATTCTCAAAATCTTCTTGAATAAATGGGTAAATATAAAAGAAACAATTCAAGAAATATAAGTAAAATGGTTTCAAATGTGACTGGATTTAAGAGTAAAGAAAGAGTATATGTATCTAAAATTACATCTCTGGAACCAAATAAGATGTGCTGGGTTACACACAGTAGCAAACACCTACAAACTCACGTTGACAGCCCAAGAAATAGATTCCCATATTTAGTGTGATTCACTCAAATTTAGTTTTCTTATTTCTCTAAGTGTTTTTATTTTAGCTTAACGGAATTGAAATAGGTTTCACAGTAATTATTGGCAGTAAATTATTTATTAATTATTAAATTGGCAGTAATTATTTAATATGCCAAAACAAGACCACCAAACTATCTGATTGTATCAAAAAACATCAAATGTTATTTCTACAAAATTACACAGCAAGGATTACACTCGTTTAAAATTTTAAGTTCAAAAATTAACTAGTGGGCTTTTTTCTTATGTATCATCAGCACATTATTACAGTTAATTGCTAAACTTTGAGATAATAGAGTTAAAAACTGTGTGAGAATACTATTTGTGGTAGTGGACATTATTTTTATGCCACAAAGGGTGTTTTATAATATTCTGTCTATTAGATATTTGAGGGCCTTTCAAGTGCTTTAAGTTACTAAAGTTATTCATCAACTTTGAAAGAACAAGCAAGAGACTAATCAGATCGCCATTTAAGTCCTCAAGTCAAACCATTTTCAACTTGGATCTGTAATTTAAGAAGATTCAAGGCTGGACATATTGGATGTTATTTTCTCTTCTCATCAATACGGCATGAGAAAATGAATTTATGTTGATTGATTTGCAAAGAGACTTATTCTTTGAATATGCCCTGAGGGAAAATGGTGGAGACTTGAATTTTCTTCCTAAATCACTTGTAAATAATAACTGTTAACTAATAAACAAGGCGTTTCCTAATCTCTCCCATAAGGTGACAGCTGCTCCTGTAGCCAAGGCAGTGAAATGAAACCTGGCATATAATTCTGACACCAACCCCACATCACAAAAGAAAAAAACGGAGAGCATAGACTAGACCACATGATATTTAACACTTGAAACAATACAGAATAGGGAAGAAAATAATTGAAGTCCTTTCTTCCTAACTCTTGCAATTTGGAGAACTCTGTGCCCTTGAAAAGCAGCATGCACTGTAGTTTTGGAGTCACCTTTCGCCAAACAGTTGGTTTTGCCATTATAATAAAGACTTTTAAGGAGCTTTAATTCTAGGCTTCAGCATTTCTGTTCCCTATCGTAATCAGTTTCAAACTCTTTAAAAACATTTTTAAGAAAAGAAAATAGGCTGCTTCCTAGAACATACAGATTTTAGTAAACTTACATCTGAGGTGCAACATTCTTTTCAGTGGTAACATAGGGAAACTATATGCATCTGCTTTGCCTGAGTCAGATGGAAAGTAGTCCTTTAAACAATACTGCCTAGTTTCTTCACTTTGTTTTGTTTAGTACAGATCTGCTTATTTGTTTATTCAGTGAGAAACTGTGTGCTATACCTTTGCTGAAAGCAAATAACTAATAACTTCATGTCCTGAAACACTCAACAGCCAACCTGCTCATTTCATTTGTATTCCAGGGATGCCTCATTTTTTCCTCCTCACTGCCTAGCCTGTACTGATCAGTATTAACAATGGGATTTTTGTCTCACTTGAAAACTTTCTTGTTCCATTTGAGTTGAGGTGGAGACACTCTCACTTAAAAACAAAACAAAACACCACCACAATAACAAAAAACACAAACAGGTATTCTGGTATTTTCAGTGTTTAATTATTGCAATAGATTAATATTCTGGAAAACTGCATTCACTTATCAGATAATCTAATAAAGAAACTGTAGTGATTCCACTGCTTAACTAGGTGAAAAAGGAAAAGTCCCATGTTTAAAACATTTTGAAATGTTGAAAAATATGATCGATTTAAAAAGTCGAAAGAAAAGAGAGACTGTGGAAATGGTAAATCCTGTTCCTATAACTGGATTTTAGCCACTTTTGGCTACATAGACACTAAACATAAAATTTTATGCATCCCTTTTTTGTCACTCTCTTCTGTTCCCCCCGCCCACAAACTTAATAAAACTCACCTGCTAGCCCTTCGAATCAAATTCTCAAGGAAAGGGAAGCTACCGCCTCACCTTACTGCTAAAGAACTTCCCCTGTAATTTCTGATACCCCTTAATGGTTTAAATTTTTCTTAAAATCTAGAGCCACAGCTAACGTGACTGGCCAGTTTCCGGACCCCTGCATTGATTTAACATCTATCATGTTAATTCATTTGAAAAACAAAAAGGCTTTTATCTTGAGTCCCTATTTACCTTAAATCTCATGATGAACACTGATGTCACAAGAGAAGACATAAAACTGTTTTCTCTTAAACTGTTGCAAGTTCAGTTCCGAGGAGGGGCTAGCTTATTTTACTGAGATCTCTGTTCATGGGTGGGTAATAGGCAAAGACAGGAGTTAATGCTTCCCTAGAGATTGAATTCCTTCTGCCTTGTACCAATCCTTCCTCTCAACTCATGCTTTCACACGTTGCTTGCCCCAAAAGCATTCACAGGGGTCAGATTTTTAAAAAAGTTTAACCTAATTTCTTAAATATTGCTTTTAACCTGCTGCCACCAAGCCCCCCATTCTCAGCGACTACGGCAGTAGTTCTTAAATAACTACCATTTTTTGGCTAGAATGAATAATACATCAACTATTTAGTTTTCCCAATTAATAAGATGTCTTTTGATCTTCTAAAGAATGTTTTCACCCACACAATTCTTTTTTAGAAAAAAAAATAATAATTCAACTTCCCTGTACCAGAAAAACCCTCATTAAAAATGAATTTCCAGCATGAGATGTCAGAGCAAGGGCAAATGTTCTAATCTGATATTTGCTGTAATTCTGTTGATCATAGGTCTTTCTCATATACTAATGAAGCATTCTCTTGAAGGAAAAAAAGGGAGATAGCAGATGTTGAATGGAAACTAATATATATTTTTTTACATGACTCAATTGAATAACACCTTGGGAAGAGTACGGAAATTTGTGTTTGTTTTTTAGTATTGGTTTCCTTCTTGGTGTTTTTTGTTAGGAGAGCTGGTTAACCAACTCCTTTTGAAATTCTTAACTTCATAATTTCTCTTAAAGAGGTCCTCTACTTTTGTGGCTGGTACACCCTTTGGGGGTGTTTATCTAACCATAGTGAAATGGTGGGTGGAGCGGGATTGCAGGGAGAGGCAGGTATGTTTAATGAAGTGCACCATAGCATCAAGTACACTTAATCCACTCAGTCTCTTAAATATATCTAAGCTGTTTCTCCTTATATTCTTTTATGCACAAATATAGCAAGTGTTTTTACCTACCACTCACAGAAAGTTTCAGGCTGTCTATAACCTGGGGAAGCACTTGGAATACCATCTCACAAATTAGAACAATTTCTGCTATTAAACTGCAATGTTTATTGCCATCCCAGTTTGTTTCATTAATAAATAACAAATTATAGAAAGTGTACATTTAAAAAATGTACACATTAGTTTTAGCTAACATATGAAAAATCAAAAATACATTTCCAATGGAGAATTGCTTTAACATCTATCTTCTTTGACTGTACTGGTCTTAACTGAAAAAGAAGAGTTAACCAAAGTGTTGTGAAGTTGGAAGAGTTGTTTCTCTAGAAAATCAAGCACGCCACCCAGAAAACTGCCTGTCAAGAGTTTTATACTTGGAAGTCTCTGTAATCCATCTCAATATGGAGTGGGGTGAGATTAAAAACTACTGATTTATTTGACAGAAATATATACAACAGCATGATCATCATATTAAACACCTGCTTAAATTTGACTCTGTAGCAGGACTTAATCACATCTGAAAACTTGAAATTTAAGAAGATATTATAAACTCAGTTGCAAGTAAATTATAGCATATGATGTAGATCGTGGGTTAGAAAATAATTGAAAATAGAGATACTGCTTTAAGAGAAACAAAATAAGATTTTTCACTTGTACCTTAAAAAAACTCAACGTTAAAAGGTCAATATACTATGTATGACTTTTAAAAACGTAAATGATGCAGTAAAATCAATGGTTAATGTGGCAAATACAGGAGGCTTGACCGTGTCAGGGCTGAGGTCACAGATTCAGAATAGGGAGCAATGTTCCTTGGGAGGTGAATCAAAATTCACATTTCACACATGCAGATTTTGATAGATTCTGATGACATCCACCCAAGTCCACCTCAACTTTGCATCTACCTCAATTCAGAAATAGGTTTAACCTCGGTCATCCCTCACATGTTTGGGTGTTATAAGAAAAACATTGAAAGTAACTTTATTTAACCCTGACCAAAGTCAATTGAGAAAGCAGTAGAAATATAATATTACAAATACTTTGGTAAGTATTTTTCAGGAAGTAGTTCCTTCCTTCCTTCCCCCTTCCTTCCTTCCTCTCTTCCCCCCCCTCTTTCTTTCCTTCCACAATTAAAAAAATTCTATCTGTGGTCACACTTTTCTACTATTTTATAATTTAATCAGTCTAGAACAGTTATGCTTACATAAAAAATTTCCTATTCTCACATTTTTTAATTAAAAAAATTACAGATAAGTAAATATAAATGTGAATTCATTAAACTTTCAATTGTTTGAAAAGACCCAAAGATCATAAAAATTTTAGAGGGTAAGAAAAATGTTAAATAAGTACATTAAAGTTTTTAAAAAATTTGTGTGTATATAAACATGGGGTGTCAGTGCTACCAACTTCCAGGCTTCAACATTAAGTTATTTATTTTACAAAATAAAGTAATTCTGTCATGATTTTGTGGTTCAGACTCCAGATTGAATGTCTTTCTTCTCCATGGAGTCAATTCTGACCCTCTTTTATCTGAATTTTACCTACAACCTTTTATTTTTCCTGGACAACATCAAAATGTTTCAGGATTAGACATTACGCAAGTGAAATGGATACATTTCTAAATTTGCTTATCCTGTTTAGTTTTGACAAATATAAACTTGCTCTGCTAGTCTAGGTAACAAGAGCTGGAGAAAAATAGATATTTACAATATATATTAATGAAAATGGTACAAGTATTTAAAGTATTTAACCATATGTGGTATTTCAATAGGATAATTCGTTAGTCCAGTCTTCTAAATAATCCCAAAGTGACATGAATTCCTCTGCAGAATGAATGTCTATAGAGAGTAATCCATGGAAGACAGACAAGCCTCTTGTCATTTGCAGCCTTAATCCATTGCCTAGAGCGTGAAAAGTGCTCAGGATAACAAGTGTGGGAATCAGTAAAATCAACATTATTTTTGGATTTTATTTTCTTAACAATACTGACTGATCAATAGGCTGGCGGAAACTGACAAATACAATAGGGTCTGTTTGATGAATCAATCTAGTGAAGTAGAAAGAGAATCCCTGCTCCCCCTCCCCCATTCTCGCCCCTTTAAATCCTCTTCATTCTCTTCCTCCTCGTCCACCTACACTTACACAAACACACGCACACACACGCACACACACACAGAGGGAGAGAGGGCGGGAGAGAGGGACAGAGGGAGTTGCTCTTTCTCTATTGGTCTATAGACATTAAGTAATGAAAGCTGTAGTGACAATGCTTAGGTCATTTTTTATAAGAATACTAAACCACTTTCAATAAGTGTTTTTGTTTTTAATTGTAAGACTCACCCTGTCCTTTCAGCCAAGAAATTTCCATATTACCGAAATAGAGCTCTCTCCTCCAAATTTCTAACGTGTGCTGTATGTGGGGTTGGGGGGAGGGTGCAGAGTAGAGAGAGTTGGGGAATAAAGAAGGGAAAGTTCTGTCCTGTTGATCTTCATACGCCCTTCCTCAAAACAAAACAAAACAAAACAAAACCATAAGGATATCAGCTTTGAGAAAAATTGAAAGAAAATACGAAAGGAAATTTAAACACCTCAGGCAACATGCCTGTTTAGAAAAGAATTAATGGTGTTTGTATGACTGCCTGAATACATGCATGTATGTCCACAGAAAATTTAGTAACCCTTCACCAGCTCATGAAGACGCAGAGATATTCTCTTTATGTTGGTCCTTGACACCCAGCAGGGACTTCTGTGAACTTTGTCATCTTCCTCTGCCCTTTAAACCAAAACTAGGGAAGTGGCTTTAATTAATGAGATGTGATGCACTAAAAATGTTAGCCAGACCATTCCAGGAGCTGGAAAACCATACATGTTTTTAAATGCTGAGTGTCCTTTTGAGAATCCCCTGTTGTAATTTATAATTCTCAGTGGACCTATATTTGTCTTGAGCTGATTGTTGAAATGGGCTTTACTAGGAATTTCTTCGCTGAAATTGCAGTGGGGCGGGGGAAGGGGGTGGTTGATCCAAGGGGGTTTCTTGGGAGGAGGGAATGATTGCTAACAAGATTTTAAAACCTCCAGTGGTTAAAGTTATATTGATGAAAAGGACAGACATATATATGCATATCCATATACGTATATAGGCATAAACATACGTATAACATACAACACACAAGTCCAAGCAGAATTATATAATGAGCATGAGTTGGAAATTATGTAGGTAGCAGAATTCAGAATTTTTTCATCAAAATTGCACCTAAAAATGGCTATAAAACAACGCTTGCCTTGGGAAGTAAATTTATAGCTACATGCCTTTCACAGGCACGTTGGAGTGTTCTGCTCCCGGCTCTAATCTCTACGAGATGTTTTTTGCATGTGTTGTGTGACAGGAGGGAAGGGGAGTGGGCTGAGCTCGCCTGTTCTCCCATTGTCAGCCAGTCTAGTGAGTGTTGGGAAAACCTGTCTGTGGGATCTTGTGTCATCTCTCCCTACATGTGTACAGGAAAAGTCCGCGCTGCTCACGGTTTCTCTCTCTCTCTCTCTCTCTCTCTCTCTCTCTCTCTCTCTCTCTCTCTCTGTTCCCCTTTCATTCTGCTTCCCCGGAGCCGAATGAAGCAGGCAGCAGGATTAGAGTCCGCCAGCTATCAGAAGAGTCTAGATAAAAGGAACTGCTTCTTAAGCACCACTGCTGCAGCCGTTGTTGATTTTTTTTTCTTTCCACACAACAGTTGTGCCTCATTATCCGGTGCCTGGCTCGATTTTTTTTTTTTTTTTTTTTTGGAGGGTTTGAAGTTTCTGGGCTTCAGTGACTGTTACAGAAGAAGAGGTGTTAGTGTTGCCTGGAGGTCTTGATTGTCTGCATTTATGAATGAAACTGACCTAAATCACCTGTTACCTCCAGTTTCCAGATTGTTTGAACTTCTGTGGCCGCACAATACAGGACCCGAGACTGAAGCAGCATAGGACCCACAGTGCCTGCAGCATGGGCTGGTTCGCTAGGATTGTCTGTCTTTTCTGGGGAGTAGTACTTACAGCAAGAGCAAACTATCAAAATGGGAAGAACAATGTGCCAAGGCTGAAATTATCCTACAAAGGTAAGTTTTTCTTTTCCTTTTATTTGACTAGCTTTCTAATGCCTCCCTGCCCCCTGCCTTTTCATTCCTTGAACTCCCTCCCAACCTAAACCGTAAAACCTTTAGTTTAACCTGGGAAACCTTTGTGATCGTGTGTGTCTTTTGGAGATGATTGAAACACTTTTTTATAAAAGCATGGCTTCTGTTGGATATATGACAATTTAAATGCAAACAAAGAACATTTAATCACATTTGCAGAGAGAAGCTGAATGCCTGGTAAATGCTGATCTATATATGTGATCATATATCCTGATAATTCTTCTGACTCTACTCCTATTAAAATATTTTTAAAAACCACTATTGCAACAATGGTCTCTTTGTAGATGTGAGTGCCTCACCTATAATAATTATTATGATGCATTGTATTTTCTTAGTTTTAGACAGTAAATGGTTAATTGTCATCATGAATATTCAGTTTGTTCAGATCTGACAATCAGATGCTTAACATAAGCAGTAGATCATGGTTTGCCAAGAGAATATAAACTGGAGAGAACAGACTAGTTTTTCCACAGTGTGTTATGATTGTACAAAAGACTGTGTATTTGGCTAATTGGTGCAAAGCTAAAGCCTTTGAAATGTAATGTTATTTGATTCTATATGTACTTCAGTGAGAACTGAAGAGATACTACTTGCTAGTTGTACAGCTAGCTGTGTGAACTTCTTTTCAAAAAAAGTATAAATTTAAGAAGAAAAAAAAAAAGCCTTATCACATGATCGGTCTGGTTACATCTTAATGTGTATGCTTGTTTTTTAATGAGGATTTTAAGGAAAATATTTGTTCTATATTTGTTTAGATAGATTTTATAGATAGATGTATAATATCATGCTAATATGGATTCCAACATGGTATATATAACTTTTAATGGAAGAGAATATTTATATAACTGAGGTATTATTAAAATGGAGTTGAAGATTAAACTGTTTTAACTCAAGTAGTTTTACTCCCTAGGGTGTTGCTTTCTTATGATTCTCAAATTTCTACAGTTGGGGGTGGGGCAATAAGAAGCTTCAATTATATTTCGTTTTTAGCCTATGATGTGAAAGAAAATTATTGCATCTATCTGTAGAGATGTCTGTCTACTATACATTGCTCTTATGCCAGAAAAGATATTCTTTAATTTTCACATGATGGGGAACATCTCTTTCTGAGTACTCTAGTGTGAATGAGAACCACAAAATAGGAAATACAGATGTAATTTTTCACACTTTGGATTAGAAAATTAAACACCTACTAAATGTGTTTGTTTGTATTTAATACTTAGATAAAATACATTGAATTGGAAAATATATTTATTTTTGGTATAATTTTTTGGTTATTAAAATGAGAATGAATTTTAACCATTAGCAAGCAGAATTGCAACTGTACTCATATAAGGTTTTTAAAAATAATCAAAAGGCACCCATTAAATATTTAATTAAATCCCAATTGTGTCTTTATATAGTAACTGTCTTTAAATTATTTTCCTAGTGTATGATATTATGGTATCTGTGTTTTCATCAGTTTTTGTTTTCTATTTTTACTCTTTGAGAGTATTTCATCCAATGATTCTTAGGTTAATCGTCCACTTTCTTCAAGTTTATCTTCCTCATGAGTAAGTTTTACGTACGAGTTTACTTCCTGAAGATGTGAATAGCTATATGCTATAATTGTGGAGTAAGTTTGAAACATGACATGCATTTTAAAAATCTATATTTGGAGATACTTGTCTAAGTGCTAAATAAATTGCAAAATTAGTAGGAACTGAGAATTATTCTTATTTATTTTGCAAGAATTTTATTTCCGTGGTAATGGATTACTCTCCATTAATAGAAAAGGCACCAGTTCTTTATACATATTAAAAGATAGCATTTAATTAGAATAGCCCTTTGTTATATACAAATACTTTAAACTTGTCTAATGAAGTGAGTTGTATATATTGACAAGATGTATATATTTGAAACTGTCTCTATGAGCTCTTTTTAGCAATGGTATCCATTAGAATTATTCTGCTTTCCTTTAAACCAAAAACTGCCCTACAGCTACATAACAATTCTATTGATATACCTAGAGCTTGGCAATTTGGTAAAACAAGCTGTGAAATGAACAACACCAAAAAGAATAATAGGGATGGCCCAAGCAATTTTTCTTCTGCCCTTTTATTGGTCTGTCATTACCTTTTTGTCTCTACATGTATACTTGTTTTTCCAAAGCAACTGCCTGGTAGCCAATTGTCAGTACTTTGTTTCTAAGCTGTAATAGAGATTTTTTTTTTTTTAGCTACTTCTTTTTCCTCCTTAATTAGATGTCAAACACGGTTAAAACATCCACTGCTTTGCCCTTAAAAATATTCCAGCATGATTCATGAAGAGTTAAATCCCTGCCAACCCTAATTTCCCATGGTCACTTGTTTTCAAAGATCCACCATTAACCCTCTCATTTCTCAGGTTGCCAGGACGAAGTTTCAGGCAATCACTGTGCTTACTTTCTACTTGTCATTTTGCCTGGTAGGAGATAAAAGAGATTTGATATGTTAAATGAGAAAGAAAGAGAAGTAAGAACAAGAAGGCAGCCTTTGTAGTGGATATACATATATATCTAATAAGGTACCTCTTTACTTTCTAGGAACAGGAATTAAATAGATGTTTTCAGGACCATCTGGAGAAGTGATAATATTAGAAAAATGGGGTAGGCTGGCTTTTCCTCTGAACCAATCTGATTTAGAATCCTTGCGGGGGAAGCAAATGTGAGAACTCTGTAAATCTCAGCAGTCACATACAAATTATCCTCAAGAAACATTCACTCAGAGATACTTTTCCCTTCCTTAAATTCATGTAATATAGCTAGATGTTATAATGCTTCTTTTTAAAATTGATGAATAACTGTTTATTTGCCCTACGAAACTAGTCAAATTTCACTTTTCTCATGAAATACCAGATTATCATAAAATCTTCCTTTTGGAATGTGTGGTACAATGAAGACTTCAGAAAAAACGTATGGAAATCACAAGGAAATAAATTAGGTCTGGGGTTTTAAACAAATGGCAAACATTCCATCACTCAGTGTAATGAGCTTTTCCAGGACATTGTGTGCTTCAGTTTTAGTAGAAATCAAAGACACATGCAAGTCTGAATGTGACGGTGATCATGTGAATCCAAAGATTATATCAGTGCCTTTAACTTTACCTTCATAGGGAGGACTTAGTAAATAGCCCTTAAATAAACGGTAGACATTTCAGAGGCTTTCTTTTCATACTTTGTAAAGGTTTTTTTGTTTTGTTTTTTTTCCAGAGTCAAATTGTTTAATTATTGTAAGAATGAGATTATTAGTTAAATCAAAATTCTCAGACATATCTTTTTGAGAGATGATAATGTTTAATTAAAAATTATGAATTAAAACTTGCAAAACCTTTTTTATTTGCCATTATTCAATATATTATGACCACTTCAAAATTTAATTTGTATGAATAATGATTTACTCATTAAACTTGTTGACTTTTCTGGGATTTTCATTAGTCTGCCAAAGCACAGGCATATATTTACATATTCGTACATATATGTGTACACATATATGAATAGGTGAATATACACGAAGGACAAAATTTATGTTAATATTTTAGAGTTAATAAAAACAATCTTGGCAATCTACACGTGGTAAATTATAATAAAATACTTTACAAATAAAATTGTCATTGGTTTTGAAGATAGTCATGTGTTAAATTACATATGTATATTATAGCACACGTGATCTTTTTTTTTAATATTTATTTTTTTATCTTTGGCCGCGTTGGGTCTTTGCTGCTTTGCGCGGGCTTCCTCTAGTTGCAGCGAGCAGGGACTATTCTTTGTTGTGGTGCGCGGGCTTCTCATTGCGGTGGCTTCTCTTGTTGCAGAGTACGGGCTCTAGGCGCACGGGCTTCAGTAGTTGTGGCATGCAGGCTCAGTAGTTGTGGCTCGCAGGCTCTAGAGAGCAGTCTCAGTAGTTGTGGCGCACGGGCTTAGTTGCTCCACGGCATGTGGGATCTTCCCGGACCAGGGCTTGAACTCGTGTTCCCTGCATTGGCAGGCAGATTCTTAAACACTGCGCCACCAGGGAAGCCCCAGGCATGATCTTTTGAGTCTCATGAAAAGTCTTCATGAATATCTCAAGTATTCAAGTAATAATATAAAATGGAATTTGTCTTATACTGGAAATCTCATAGCTAAAATGGAATGTGTCTTTGAAGAGTAGGGTAGTAACATGTATATTTTCACAGAGCAAAGACATTATAAATTCTTTGCAATACTTTATCTCCAGTAGTCACTGCATATATGGCATCCGATCTCTTATTTGCTGATTCTTATTTAGTATGGCCTTTTCTTCCCAAATTCTTTTAACTTTAAAAATCATATTTTGGTTCTGAAGTCTTCAATTTGAGCACGCTGAAAACTAGAACTTTTTATTTATCTACTCGACAAGTATATCCAGGCAAAATAATAAAAAACAATATAAAACGAAATGCACAGTATCACATCTTGCGATCCAGTGCGGATCAGATCAAATGAGAGCTAGTGAAAGTCTCCAGTTTGAGGCTTCTCTGTTTGGAGCTGCCAGCGAGATTGGCCTTTGAAATAATAACTTATCAGTGCAGACTTTGGCAAGTAAGAAAATGACTGAGACCACAAAACCACCCCATGTAAGATAACTCACCAACTTTTGATAATGATGTGCAGTCTTTAATAGCTTAAGGAAACCTGAATACTGAAGAGATGAATTTTCCAATTCTAACTTTTTTAGGTTATTTCTCTTCATATATATTATTTCCTAGACTCCACTCTTGTCAGTGATATGAAATGCCTAAATATTTAGGCAACTAAATAGAGGTATAGATCTGTGATAACTAATTTTTCTTTGTTTTCTTTTTTCATTATCATATATCAATCAAACATGATTTAAAAATATGTTGTGATTTTCAGTCTATTATATTTAAATTCTATATTGAAGAATTAATGCTATTAAAGGATTTTTCAGGAATAAATTTCATTGGAATCCATCAGTATGATTGCATATTTTCCTAGTAACAAAATAAAAGTTAAAGTGTTGGTAGCATAGCATAATGTATTTCTATTTAGTGTGACTATATAATTGTATTTGAGATGTGAGCTTTAAGTAACTTATAAAGTTATCAAGAACTTAAAGTCAGCTGTAAGGAAGTATGTGGTTTAACTTCTTATCCCAGTTTCTCTCATTTAAACTTCAGTGGTACACCTACGTATCACAGTTCCCAAGATCAAAATATCACACACACCTTTACATCGTTTTGGAGAACTGTAAAATCTAAAGTCAGGACTATTTTAAATAGAATTTACACTTGAGTTTTTAAAATTCTTCCAGTACTGAAATAAATTTTTAATTGATCATTATCTATAACATTCATTTACAAAGTCATGATATTATAGCATAGAGAGTTACATATTAATTGATGAAGACATTGCACTTATCAAACCTTCATGAAAATAAAAACCTATGATAAAATGATCCATTAATACAAAGCTGTAAGTAAAATCTCCAAAACTCATGACAGTGTCTTAGTTCATGCGGTGAAAGCTGATTTTAAAAAGACCAGCAGTTGTAAACATAAGTTAGAACCAGTGTGAATCTTGGGATGGATTTTACCCTTCATGACTTCTAAGGTGCTGTTTAAAGGAACTACCATGATTTGCAGTTCTATGCTTCTGCTAATAGGTGGCACTAGCAATTTGAGACAGTTCTTTCATTAGTTTGGAAATGGGAAGGCTGCTAGGATAAATACACACAGAATAGTGTGTGGAGACCAAGCTTGGAAAAACTGGCATGAGAGTCAGGATACGTAACAAGCACAAAACAGAAGCATTAGTTAAAATGGAATTTGCTACAGAATTTGATGTGCTCTTTGCATTTACTGGTACCTTCTGACCCTCAAAAAGTAGATTGTTCTAACCAAAATTAAATAAATAATGTAATTTAATTTAAATGAGAATTTACATGTGCAATTGGTCTATAAAATGTAAACAAAATAATGAGTGAAGCAGTAGTAACAAACAATCGGAGTGATGGAAGGACAGTGTCCTGTGGATATGTATAAATAATACATATATAATTATTTTAAGCCTGGATCATAAAGTGCACTTAACAGGAGCGAGGCAGCCTGCCTGTGGCACATTATCACCCTCATTTATAATTGGAGAGTGGCTAGTTGAGAAGGTAAAATAATGTTTAGAAAATTACATTTGGTATATTTTTAAAAGAATGACTCCTTTAGATTTGTAGGTTATTTTAAATTATTATCATAATTTAACATACCAAAGAACCAGTAAATTCTATCTGACACAAATAAATCTAAATGTCTTCAGTTACTATCTCCTTCCATTGCCAAAACATAAACATCAGTATAAATAGAGAATTTGCACACTATTTCCAAACAGTAACAAAGCTGGGCTCTGTCAAACCCAGGATAAGAGGATATACAATTTATACTTGAATTAGGGAATAAAGATAAGTAAAAATAAAATTCTGTTGAGTAAATATGAAGAGTGAATTAGTCTTAGTGTTTTCTACAAGCTTAGAGTAAAACTGAAAGGGACCACGAATTTAGGGAGTCTTGTCATCTCATGAATGAGTCGTTGAAACGACATATCCAGGTTTCCTTTGCTTGAAGAGATGTGCCGTGGGAAACCATGTTGACCAAAACTTTACAGTAACTTAATTTGTTACTGCAATCATAAACATGTCTTTGGATAAAATATAACATCACCCACTTGAGTCTTCATCAGCAAACTAAATGAAGTTTAGTTCTATTGATATGTCCAATGAGTTCTTTAGTCAAGAAAACTACTTATGTGGATCATCTTTGTTGTGTCAGATTGTGAGGTTCGAAGGCCAGATTGTATGGTTTTTCATTTGTGTAATCTCAAAGGCGAGCACAGTCACTCATTGAATGAACTTATGCTTCATTGGATACACCTTGTTTTTAACCGCAAAGTATACCTGTTTATAAGTGAGTACAAAATTAATACAAATCTGTAATAAATCAATTCATTATAAGTGAATAGTACGTTATAATGTGGTAGAGAAAGTAAAGTCAGTTCTAAATGCTAAGGTAGGAGGATATCAGTGGAGGCATTTAGATGCATGCAAAGGGCAGTGGTATCTCCACAAATAGAGTCTCCTCTGAGCCAAGCTTATTCCAGCACTGAATCACAAAGTGTCTGGGTCACCTTTGTTTGCCTGCAAGTAGGAGATGGAAAATATATAACAATAAATGCATCTTAGAAGCCTCTAGGAGAGAAATTATTTCATTCCTTTCAACAAATACCCTGAGTTTCCTTATTATGGTATCTCAGTACACACAACAAGAAAAGAAAGTGAGCGAGACGATTCTAAAATCAAATAGTGGCTAAAGACATACTGTCTCCTTATCACTCTTACTGTATCTGGATTTTTGTGTAGAACAAACCAGTCCTACCAAACAAAGTTGAAAATGCAATTGTTTAAAAGTTTAAATTGGCTAGATTTCATTGTCCACACTTTTGGGAGAATCCTGGCTTTGCTCTCTGACAACCTGCTAAGATTAATGCTGCAGAGCCTTCCTTGCTTCTTCTTACCCTTGATTCCACTTATCAAGAGCAGCAGTTACTCATTGCCCCTTGCTTTTCATCTCCAGCTAAGCCTCTGGCTTACTTTGGCTCTGTGCTCTATGGCCTGGGACCACCACCTACTTCCATCCTCAGCCCTTGCTCCCAAACCCCACCCGCCCAGGAGAGTAGATATGATAAGAAATATCCACAGGAATCTTTGTTGAAGTGTGATGTGCAAAATATATGTTGAGTTTGTTGTTTAAGATCCCAATCTTATATAATAGAAACGGTGAGAGAGAACAGTAGGCTACTTTCCTTAGTCCACTTATAGGTCTATAATTGATATCTAGAATATAAATTAATGTACAGTGCTTGACTTTACAGTCTTATAAAATATATGTTAGTCTTGTGACAAGGTAGAATTATCAATAGGAAAGGAAATAATACAACTACCCAGAGTGCTCTTACATACAAATCATAGTTATTCATGGTGTTTAAAAATGATTTAAGTCCTAATCCAAGCCCTTCCAGAATATATTTGGGGAAAGCCAAAACAAAGTTCTTTATGCCTGAGGTCAAATCAAAACTATACAAGCACTTTTGAGTCTTTATAATATGTGCAGAAATTTTACCTTCAAATTTGAAATTTCAAGAGAATAGACTCTGCTCTGTTGTAATCATCCTTTAAGAATTAGTTTAAATGAACCTAGGTTTTCATTAGCTATGCAAACTTCAATTATTTACAAAAATAAGTTATGATAAATAATAAGCATTTCTTACTTGTATTTTATATGTAAGACAAACACATAAAACCATGTAAGGCAAGTGGCAGATTTCTTCATGAATAAGTAGATTCTTGGATAAATAAAGTGAATACATAATGGGACTTCTGAGGAAGGTGGTATCACATCTACCTAAAGACTTCAGGGAATTTTGTAAAATAAGGCATAAGGAAGGTGGGCCTTGAAAGACAAGAAGTATGTGAGAAGGCAGAAATAGAAAAAAGTGACAATTAAACCACTATCAAAAATATTTGGGGGATATTTTTTTATAAAAGCAATATATTTTATAAAGTATGTAATAATACAGTTATATATATATTCTTATGCATTCAAATGTGATATGGAAACAAGTGTGTCCTTTAACAAGGGGAACTTAAAGTTGTAGTATGTCAGGCTAGGAATGTCATCTAGTTAACAGGTGTTTGTCTATGTTTGACTGAAAATGAGAGCAAGATGGACAAGTGGCACATCCTTGAAAGACTTTTCCACAGTGGTCACAGTGGTCATTTGGGCTTATTCCATCTCTCCTTTGAGATTTATCTGTAAAATATATGAGACAAGCTTCTTTCTAACCAATGGAGAAAAGAGGACAGTTGAGTGTTGTTATCCAGTATAGAAAACACTGTGACTGTTTTTCCTTGAAATTATAAAATATACTGGTTTAGAATGCAGGTTTCTTCTTGTTCTCCTAGTGAATTCCTATTTTTTTTTCTGCTTTACTCTATTATTTCTGTAACCAATCCACCAACAATTTTTAAAATTTATTTATTTATTTAATTTATTTTTTTTTACATCTTTATTGGAGTATAATTGCCTTACAATGGTGTGTTAGTTTCTGCTTTATAACAAAGTGAATCAGTTATACATATACATATGTTCCCATATCTCTTCCCTCTTGCGTCTCCCTCCCTCCCACTTTCCCTATCCCACCCCTCTAGGTGGTCACAAAGCGCGGAGCTGATCTCCCTGTGCTATGCGGCTGCTTCCCACTAGCTATCTATTTTACGTTTGGTAGTGTATATATGTCCATGCCACTCTCTCACTTTGTCCCAGCTTACCCTTCCCCCTCCCCATATCCTCAAGTCCATTCTCTAGTAGGTCTGTGTCTTTATTCCTGTCTTACCCCTAGGTTCTTCATGACCTTTTTATTTTTTCTTAAATTCCATATATACGTGTTAGCATATGGTATTTGTCTTTCTCCACCAACAATTTTGAAAAGAGCAACTGCTATTTTATAAATCATATTTGTTTTTAATATGAAGACACCCATATCATCTATATGATGATCATCAAGTATTAAGATGCCCCTTTAACTGTATATTCCTGTTATGTGGCACGTCTTTAAATGCAAAGTCATATGTTACATATATTTTAATTTGCTTAGCACTTTGTTATCATTCAGGACGTTCCTCTGGCTCACTTAAGAAGGAAACTTAGTTTCAGAACAAACAAGCTAGTAAAATCTTGGAACGTTTCATAACATATTAGACAAAGTTGTAGGTTCGTGGTATTTTGCAACACAAACTGCAAAAAGTTACTTCTGGAATTTTGGTCATAATAGAATAATCCCTTGTACTTGCAGAATTACATATAGATGAAGAGCTACACAAATCAATGTGTTTATACGTGATTCAAACGTGTGTGTATCCATAACAAATACAAGAAAAGTTACATTCAACTCATTACTTTTCTAAATCACATCATGTTTGAGAATTATGGAAAATGGAATGCCAATCACTAGAACACAGACTGAGGCAAAAGGTCATGGGAGACTGTCTCTCCCTTTGCTCGATGGCAGGTCTTGAGTGGTTCAGGACTGGCCATGATTTTCTGTCCTTTAGTGGTTGACCTTACCAGAGCATCTTCTACTGTGCAGTGCTGCTGTGTAGCCAAGTTCTCTGCTCTCTCTTAGGCACTTGCACTCTGGGAAGTTACCAAATTGCCTCTTTCAGTAGCCCTTCCATTAAGACTTCTCAGCATCTTGGCTCCAGGTCATGCAGTGTCTTTCCTCTAAAAGCACACAGGTCCTCTCAGGTCCTTCCACCTCCAGAATGTAGTGTGTGAGCAGGTCCCGCTGGTACAATAGCCCTTCATCTTTCCAGACTTGAAATAAATGATCTTTTTAACTGATCCTGGCCACCCTCCTCTACCCCTTTGCTCTGGAAGTACAAAGTCTTCAACCCATACCTTCTTATCCTATCCAAATAGATCTCCTCTAAGTCTATCATTTGGAAAACAAAATCTGTTCATTTTCCCCTGGGGGTATAGAAAAAGTTTCTAGGCCTCAAAAATTAAAAGCCTTTCTGTCTCTCTTGGGAAGAGGCTAGGAAGCTTTCATTTTTAGCAGATTAATCTACAGAAATTAAATGACTATTTCTTAATTAGGTAACTTTGCCACTTTAACTTTTCTCTAAGGGCTCTCTTCTACACACATACACCTAAAGCTAGACATCCTGCCTAGAACAGAGGGTGTGGTGCTCATATATTTTAGTCTAAATGTCTCAACTTTACATCTATAAAATATGCTGACTAAAGGACAAACAAATTAGTCTTCTTGACCCTTGAGATGTAGAAGTGTCCCGCAACTGATGAGTGGGAAGAAAAGCACAGCAGAAAGCTGACAACTGGAGGGCATGAGCCAGGGTTACCCAGGGAACTCTTCCCAGTCTGCCCATGCCCCTGCTTGGGAAAATTACTTTCCCAGGTGCTACAAGTTCTGGGAACCAGTTGCTGAGTAAGCTAGGGGCTTTTGCATGTACCCCTTCTACATAGCAAAGGCCACAGAAAATCTACACTTGGATCTACACTTGGATCTATAGTTTTGAACTTGTTTGTTCAAAACTATACTCACAGTCCTCTCTACAAACTTGTTTACCCTCTTGGTTCCCCATTTCAGGGATTGTTGTCATTTTGTCCTAGTTGTTCAGACCACTAGCATCTTTGCCTTCCCCTTGCTGACTCTCCCCATATCTAACCAATCTCAATGTTCTATGGATTCTCCCTCTGGAGTTCATCCCTCAAATCTTTCCTCTTCTGTCCTCCAGGTTAAGTCAGGCTCTTATCATTACTTGCCCTGTTATGACAGCAGTCACCTATAGTTGTCTCTTCTTTCTGTCATTACTGGCTACAAGTCTTTCTGAAATTCAAATCTAATTATACCTCTCCTTTTTAAAAAGTTCCTACTGATTACAGCCAAACTCCTTAGTTTTACCTAGAAGGATGATTAACCTAAAGTAGTCTAGGGCACAGAGGAGCTATTTGGAGGGCCTGCCATGGTTCAGCTATGAGGAAATGAATGCCGGAATAAGGATCATGATAATTGAAATGAGAAAGAAATGCTGGAAATGGGACACAATTGAACGTATAGAAAAATTGGGTTTGCGGAATGATTGTGTGTAGGGAGGATCTGGAGAATTCAAGAACAATAAGTTTTAAGTTTTCTGCAACTAGGAGTATTATACAACAATTGATAGTATCTGGAAAGTGAAACTCTCTTCACCTTACAGCCCAACCATGCCCCAATATAGTACTCCCTTCACGTCACACCTGTGACCTTGCTGCCGCCTGTCCTCCCACGCTCTCAATTGTGTACTGACGTTGTCCTCTCAAACAGACATCGACTTGAGTATCACCTTTGGCAAGGCTTTTGAAGAGGCAGAGAAACAGAGGTAGGAAACATAATATGGCACCTGTCCTGAAGAAACTTAGCATTCGCAAGGGAAGAAGACACAGATAGTCAACTTTGTAAGATCACACCTGCTCTTTATCTATCTTATATTCTCAGTCAAGTACAGAGTCTTGTGCATGACAGAGCCTTACTAAATACTCCTTGAATGAAGTGATTGAAGGAATAAGTGAGGAGGTGGCTGGTAATCATTCCAGGTGAGAGAGCTAAGGAGCAGAGGTGAGACCATACAAACAATGGATTTGAGAACAAAACATAGCCCAGTTTAAAGGTTTGTAAAATCAAGTACTGGGGCTTCCCTGGTGGCGCAGTGGTTGAGAATCTGCCTGCTAATGCAGGGGACATGGGTTCGAGCTCTGGTCTGGGAGGATCCCACGTGGCGTGGAGCAACTGGGCCCGTGAGCCACAACTACTGAGCCTGCGCGTCTGGAGCCTGTGCTCCACAAGAGAGGCTGCGATGGTGAGAGGCCCGCGCACCGTGATGAAGAGTGGCCCCCGCTTGCCACAACTAGAGAAGGCCCTCGCACAGAAATGAAGACGCAACACAGCAAAAATAAATAAATTAATTAAAATCAAGTAGTGAAATATTTGATTGGAAGAAAAATAATTTAAGGCTACAGGAGCAGTTCAAATGCTGATAAATGGTAGGGAACTCTGAAACAGAGTGTACAGGATTTAAACTTTAGATTCGAGTAATACGTGATGAAATTTTTTAAAGTTTATAAGTGAGTGGCATGTGCGAAGCAACACTTAGGCATCCCGAATCCTGGGAGTAGGGCTTTAGTTCTGAATTACTGAGTCATCATCTGAGATGCAGAAGCAAGATTCTGTAACAAGACTTATAACTCAGGTTAGGCTTCACATAATGACCTTGTTATCCTGGGGCACAGAGACTTCATATGTGGGCATGTAGCTCACCTTATCTACATGGAGCGTATATTTTCACATGTCCAGAAAAATGCAAGTTATACTTAAGAAAAACTGCAGATATTTATGATTTCGTGTAAAATTATAAATTCCAACAGTTGAGTGTCATTTAGGATATAGCTCTACCTAAAAATATTCTACATTATGTACTAATTCCTTCAAATATTAAGTTTATGGCAGACTATACATGTAAAACTTCTGATGAGGAATGATACATGCATTTTACTCTGTCACAAAGTCACTATTGAGGCAAAGCAAGATATCAAAGGTGACTTTCTTTTTTCCCCATCACCATATTATATGAGTTCATCATTCTTCTTTTTTTCTTTTTTTTTTCTTTTTTTTTTTTTTTTGCGGTACGCAGGCCTCTCACTGTTGTGGCCTCTCCCGTTGCGGAGCACAGGCTCCGGAGGCGCAGGCTCAGTGGCCATGGATCACGGGCCCAGCCGCTCTGCGGCATGTGGGATCTTCCCGGACCGGGGCATGAACGCGTGTCCCCTGCATCGGCAGGCGGACTGTCAACCACTGTGCCACCAGGGAAGCCCAGTTCATCATTCTTTTGATGAATTTTTTTTTTTTTTTTTTTCCTCCTGGGCTGGAAAGCAAAGATTCACTCCTTTGCATTTGATTCTAACTAGATAAAATTAGAAGCTGTACTCAGAGCAGCTACTCCTAAGACTCAGATTCCCTGTTGGACTCTCACATGCTGACCTGGAGCCATGGAGTTTTCTTACTTTCATTGCATGTTTTTCATGTTCAGTAGGGTCTCAGCCTTCTTTTGCTTCCCAAGGTGCTTATTCAGAACAGAATTAAGGTTCCCTCTGCTCACTCTAACAGAGCAGACGTCCGTTCTCTATCGATTGAACCCCCTAATCCAGACAGATTCTTGAGAAAGATTTCTAGCATAACAACAAAATGAGACCCAGTGACTCAAACAAATAGTTTCTTTCTGGCATGCATGAAATCACTTAGCAAGGCACAGTGTCCGTTGTGCCTACTGTTTCATCAGAAACAAGATTACTACTTATCTGATTGGCTTTGCTCTTTAGCTGTCAAATTGGAAAACAACTGTCTACTCTATGACAGTACTTCTGTTTCCATCTATATAAACATCTGCACATTAATTCTGAAAGAATCTGTTTAGTCTATTCTAAGCAGATGCCATATAAGGGAGTGAAATGAGCAATGTTATAGCGATTGGTTTCTTTTGTTTTTTTTTTTGTGGTACTCGGGCCTCTCACTGTTGTGGCCTCTCCCGTTGCGGGGCAACAGGCTCCGGACGCGCAGGCTCAGCGGCCATGGCTCACGGGCCCAGCCGCTCCGCAGCATGTGGGATCTTCCCGGACTGGGGCACGAACCCGTGTCCCCTGCATCGGCCAGCGGACTCTCAACCCCTGCGCCACCAGGGAAGCCCAGCGATTGGTTTCTTTAGTACAGGTCTCAGTCCAGAATATTGAACTGTACCACAAGCAACATACACTAAGGGTCATAGTCTCCTGAACAGATTCTCCATTGTACATATTACACCATCTTTTTCATACAAATTAGTTTTCTTTATAGAGTTAATAGCAGATTTACTGCCTTTTCACATTTACTAAAGAATAAAATTTCACATTCTTGGAGTATATAAAATGATAGCACATATTCAATTAAAATTATATATATTTGATCATATGTGTTGTCATTATTTAGTATTACTGAATAGTAAGTCATGCTGTGTTTACAGAGTTCAGGTACCTATTTGCTGGCCTTTTGAAAATCAGTGGCCTTTTTGAATTTAGCTGCTGGAACAAAAATTTCACCAATACAAGAGGAATCTAAGCCTAGCAAAGAAAGCAATGAATTGACTCTGGCATTTTCTAGGTGTTAGGACTCTGGCATGTATTTTAGCCTCAGGTTGCTCTTCTGTTAAATGCAGAGAATAGCTACTTTACAGTAGCTCTTATTGGGATATTGACAATACACGTGTAAGGTGTTCAGTCAGTGCTTGGTACATGGAAGAGGTTCATTAACTATTAATTCCTTGTGGCAGATTCATAATTGCATAGGTTCTAGGTTACAGTGTTTTGCTCATTCAGAGTGGGTATGCATGCATGCATTCTCTAGCTATTATGCTTATTTTGTGAACCAAATTAATAAATGCTAATAATACAAAGAAAATCACAGTTACTATATTTGTAATGTGCTTCTTTCAGAGACACGTAGCATAATAGTGCAAATCTTTGAAAACATGAAGTTTGTCAATGTCATCTGGTCACAAAGGAGAACCCTTTGTGAAAAGCTAGTGTCGCAAGTAAACAGTTGTAAAAAAATTTAAAAAGCTGAGTCTAACATTCAGCCTTTCAGTCCTACATAAGTGCCCTTCAATGTCTTGGTGTTGACTTGTTGCTTGTCACAGTTTTAAGTGACTGGACTATGGATGAGGGTATACATGATACTGACCATGGGGGGACTTCCCTGGTGTCGCAGTGGTTAAGAATCTGCCTGCGGGCTTCCCTGGTGGTGCAGTGGTTGAGAGTCCGCCTGCCGATGCAGGGGACACGGGTTCTCAAGAATCTGCCTGCCAATGCAGGGGACACCATTTGGATCCCTGGTCTGGGAAGATCCCACATGCCATGGAGCAACTAAACCCGTGCGCCACAGCCACTGAGCCTGTGCTCTAGAGCCCACGAGCCACAACTACTGAAGCATGCATGCTCTAGGGCCCATGCCGCGCAACAAGGGAAGCCACCGCAATGAGAAGCCCGCGTGCCTCGACGAAGAGTAGCCCCTGCTCGCCGCAACTAGAGAAAGCCCGTGTGCAGCAACGAAGACCCAACACAGCCAAAAAATTAATTAATTAATTAATTAATTTTAAAAAACACTAATTATGGGGATGAAAGCAGACATGATTTTTAGGTCTTCTGGCTCTCAATGCTTAGTGAGCCAGACTGAGCAAAGGAGCACCTGTTTCTTAAGAAAAGACTTGCCTGCATCTCGCAGATTATAAGTTCCAGTTTGTGTTTTCAACATGAACCAAGGTCAGCCATTTAATATTCAGTAAAAATAACCAGGAAATGACTAGTTTTATTAGCTCCTGTACTTACAGCATATCCTGTCAAATGGCGTAATGGTTGCCTTGAATATTATTTTGTTATGACTTGGTCCATGAAGACACAACATCCTTCATGACAACTTACAAAGTATTGAATCCACAGAGGAATTAACACAATATTCCCATTTAATATGTCCCCGAGGCTGAATGAAACATTGTAGATATGAAGTCTGAGTCTTTCAGACCAATTCTATGAACCTCCTGTGATGGCGAATAACCCACTTGCAGGAAAAAGGATATGCAGTCATTCGAGAAAATAAACTTGCAGTCTGAAGCTAGTAAATAGAATGAAGAAAATGTTGGGAGCCACTTAAAGGGGCTTTTGTCTAACAGAAGACACTGGGAAGCCAGACTGGGAAATCTAGACGTTGTCAGAAGGGGAGGTGACACTAACCACAGTTGGCTTTTAAAGGACTTCTCTGGAAGGCAGAATTCCTTTGAAAAACACTTTATGCACCAGCATGAATAAGTTTCTGAGGTACTCTAGACAAAGATGAATTTTATTTCTTTGTGGCTTTAGCAATATTACAATGCTCATAAACTCTTTTACCTTATGCCAGACATGTGGAAGCAATCAATATATGTAAATGATATGTGAAGGTGAGGCATAGTTTTAGCTTAAAATCTTAGACTGTCTGCGGTTATAAATTATAACCACATCACAAAGAGCTACTCGCCTTTTAATAGTAACTTAAATGTAAAAATAATCAGCGATAAATTCTTAAAACTGCTAGTGTTTTCTTAGTAAAGTACAATAAATGTAAAATATAGTGCTACTTTGTGCTGTTACATTATTTTTAAGACAACATTTAAAGGCAAATATTTTTTACTTTAAGTAATTATTAAAATGTAAATAACTGTAGTTAGACATAATTACATCAGTCTATCTCTGAAAAACTACTTTTTTGCCAAGGGTTGCATTTTAGATTAACTCCAGTTGCCCTTATTAATATTAATGCCCTCCTTTTTCTGTTAACATTATATCAATTTGTTTTTTGCCTATAATATACTTTTTTATATTTATATATGTGTGTATATATGTATTCCTATGCTTTGTAACATTTTGTAAATTTTGAACATATAAACATGAATCAAATCTCCCAGCAAAGGAAACAGATATAATAAAAATAAATGTTTCCCTTTCTTTAAATTCAAAACAGTGAAACTGTTAGTCTCAATATGATGGTGCTGTGCCTCTTTTAAAATATTTTTACCATCTGCTCTATATAAAGCTGGATATTAAAATAACATGAATTCAAAGTAGTGTTAGACACACACACACAACTAGTAGAGGGAAAGAAAGTAAAATAAAATAAATCAAAGATGAATATTTAAACATTAATTTATCATCTTTTCAATGAAAAAAAGATCATATTTTGTTAGACTGAAATCAGGTCTGTTATATCCCCAATTTACTCATAGTAAAACAAACAAAACTCATTCTAACATATGTACTCGAGAGAACCAAGAAACAATCATTATACTAAATATTTAAATAAAATTCACCAATATAGAATGGCTCTACATGCCATACTTCATTCAGCAGGCATGTACTGGTGCAGGGTCTCTGACAAACGGGACAGAGATAAAAGACACAGTCCCCATGCAGAAGAATCCTACCCTCCTATATCAACCCAGATTAATTAGGGTTTAGTATATCATTGGGCTAATTTTTTAAAATATGGAAGTTTTACAAAATAGAATGAATTCCTCAGTCTACTAGACAAATGCCAGTTGCCATTTGGAGTTTATTTCCTAGAGCAATAGTAGAGGAATGTGAGGAGAGGGAGAATGACCAGGAATGGAGAAACATTGACTCAGCTGCTGGATGTGAACAGTCCTAAAAGAAAGACAAATTCTTCAACTCAGATGCTTGTGCCCGTGTGTTGTTGTTGTTATTGCAGTTTGGTCTAGGGTTTTACTGTAACTCTGATTACTCAGCACGTATTTCCATGCTATTATGCTCTTGCTTCTTTAAATAGTATTCTCTTTCTCATCCAGAAAATGTTCTTTTAAAACAAACTCGTTTCAAATGGACAAAAATTAACTAGGTATAACTATGCACCAATCACTATAATGATTACTATGAAAAGAAAATCATACAGGGTTAATCCCTTTTCTCAAGAACCTCACAACATAGTGCTCGAGACAGTATACCACCCAACAATAAGGCAAATTGGTCCATCAGTTAGATATAAAACAAATGCCATGAAATTTAGAGGTGACAGTGGCTTGTTAATTATGCTGCAGTATGATATTGAGCATAGAGAAAATATGTTTTACAGGGAGTGAAAATTAATCTAGACATACAAGGATGAAGAAAATTTTCCAAGGAAGCATGGGGAAGCCCTTTCTGGTAGAAGCACAATCTGGAAACATGAGGCATTAATATGTATAGCTTATCTAAAGAGCCACAACATTAATTGAACATTAATTTAATCTTTATGGAAAGGGGTAGCAGATAGTGAGGCAATGGGAGCCAGTTCTGAAACTCTGAGTATGTCAGGGATCAGTGATTCTTTATAATCTTTGATCATCCCTCATACTAATATGGTATGCAATGAAGTACACTATACATTGTGGAATATGTACAAAGATAACGTGAATTCTGCCCCAGGGGCAAGAGTTTGTTAAAACACCCAAATGTGCAAAGAGTAATGTATCCTAACAAAGGACTGTGAGAATTCGGAAAATTAAGATATCACAGAGGCCATGGATCAGGAAAGTCCTCTTGTGAGAAGAAGAATTTGAGGTGGGCCTCAAAGAGCCTTTTGGCAGGTGTGGAGGAGAGAGGAAGAATAGAAAACATTCTAGGTGACGGAAGTAAATAAACAATAAACAGAGGAGAAAGTGTTAAGGGTAGTTCATGAAGTGTTTAGTATATTAGTTTGCTTAACCATATTTTAAAAAATCATATGAGGTACGTTCAGGTACTAATTGAATAATCATGGGCAGTTAACTTGATTTCTCTGAGCACACGATGCATGACACAAAAGAGTATTCAGTACCTATTCAGTCTTTTTCCTTCAGTTCCCAATGGAAATGTTTAAATATCCCATAAAATATGTCATCGTCATTATTATTATTATTTTTTTTTGCGGTACGCGGGCCTCTCACCGCTGTGGCCTCTCCCGTTGTGGAGCACAGGCTCCGGATGCGCAGGCTCAGCGGCCATGGCTCACGGGCCCAGCCGCTCCGCGGCATGTGGGATCTTCCCGGACCGGGACACGAACCCGTGTCCCCTGCATCGGCAGGCGGACTCTCAACCACTGCGCCACCAGGGAAGCCCATTATCATTATTTTTAATTCATATGTTTAAGTACATTTTAGGTTCATAGTACCAAGTCCAGAACAATAATCTACTTAGAATCGGTAGAACATAGTAGTTAAGAACATGGTGTTAGTAATCAGGAATTTGGGGCTCAAATCTGACCCTTGACTATGTGACCTTGGACAATATGCCCCACTAAAACTCAGTGTTTGTTTAAAAGATGGGGATAATAAAAGATCTAACCTTTTGGATGCTTCTGTAGATTACATGAGGTTTAGCTGGTACCCTTTTAAAATGTATCATGGATGATACACATGGAGTACTAGCAAAGCAACTGGCATGGTGAGTGCCCAGTAATATTGCATTTTGATAGAAAATATAGGAATGGGTCACAAAATGAGGTATCAGGTCAAGTGATAAAAGTGTAGAAAAGATAATAAGTGTAATGGAGAAGCAGAGGAGGCATTCTTTACCAAGGATTGAGATGAGAGCTGAGAAGTCAAAGATGGGTACAAGTAAGATAAGTTGAGAGTTGAGATAGTGCTGTGAGCAATTAGGTAAAAACGTAAGCTGTATTTGGAGGGGAAAGACAAATGTTTTGTTTGTTTGACTGCCTTTTCCCTCTGTTGTATTAAACATTGGTTTACATAAATCGTTTCAGTAAATATGGCTAGCCTTGTTGATGTAGGTGCTAATTATTGTGACTGATTTTCTATTTTCTCTCTGTCTCCTGAAAAGATTGATAAGCAATGACTACGTCAAGATGTATGAAATAGAAGAGAATTGAAAGAGCAAGATGACTAGATATCTCAGCAGTTATTGCTAACAATAGAGTTGTTTGATGTAATGATCTATCCAGAAGTTTATCAAGACAGTTAAAAGGCTACAAGTCAATAAAATCAGACAAGTGGAATCAGGGGGAGGAAATAGATACTGTGAGGTGGGATTGGGGAAGAGGAAACTACTTAAAATTATATTGGTTAATGCTTTACTTTTTCTTATATCTCTCATTCATTTGAGACAGGAAACAACTCTACCTTTCAAAATTATTTAAAGAATATTTGTAAAGAATATTGAATTGTTTAACCATGATCGCTAAATGGAGTCTTTTCTAAGTGATTTATAAAAAGTGAACGTAATAAATATCATATATAGAACAAAACTTATAAAAATTGTTGTTACTAAACAATAGCTTGTTTCCATAATCTCATTATAGTTCCCTTGTTATTGAACTTGTGCCTAACAATCTGTGATTCTTTTTAGTTCAGGAAAAGAACAGAGAGTTTTACCTTATGTGACAATAATGGGCGGGTGCTATAGCTAAATAACTGGGGTGATATTATGTCCTAATCATTTACAAGAATAAAATGCATGACCTATCAAGGGGAACTAAAGACAGGTAACCTACGAGTAGATTATTTTTTATAATGTGCCTTCTCATAGGTTATGGATCAAAATATCCTTTATGAAGCATAACAGCTATACACAGTAAAGGCTGTGTGTTGTATGCCCGTTAGCTCTGATGCCACAATTCTAAAGCCATGCCATTGGATTATAGCTCTATTAACTATTTTCTCTTAACGCATACAGAAGAATAGCTTTATTTGAATGCACGTTTCATCATTTTCTTTTAACTTTTGGAAGTAGCATTTTCTTAACTTTTTCCCTGTGTATTCCTAATAATAGAGGACAGTTCCAAAAATATTTTCAAGAACTCAATAGCACTACTGAAGTTGTCCAATATTATGGCCCAAGGCTAGACATTATTATGCAACAATGAATAAGGCTTAGATGGTGCTGTTTCCAATTTCCAGAGCCAGTTATCTTCACTACTGGAATTGAATGTTGCACACTCTAAACTTCACGCATGTTACTAGGAAAGATGACTCCAGACTAAATTATTTGAATTATTTGCCAAAGTAAATCAAAGTCGTTGCTTTCGTTTCACAAACATTGTCAGAGAGGCTAGGAAATGCGAGTGAATAGGAAATACTAGTATTGTTCTTTGTCAGGTTGGAAACTTCTTTTAAATGCTTAAAGAAATAAGCATTCTTAAACACTACTTCTTCAGTCTTAGATTAAGCATAGGAAGACCAGCTGTTTGCTTGGTCTACAAATATTGATTTTTCTACTGTTATCTTTGGAGAAAAGGAGTTCATCTTAAGCCACTGTTCCAAACTCTTATGGGTAGTAATCTGGCACCTTAGTGGTTTGCCATGCCATCTTTCATAAATAAATAAGCTCATACATCTTAGAAGATAATAGATGATTTATTTTTCTTTTTGTTAGGTATACATAAACTCATGGTATGTTTTCCATTAAACACAGGAAGAGAGAACCATTTGTGGTAGAAATTCCAATAGAAAACATATTTACACCCCTCTGATCTTTATTCCAGTCTGGATAATAATTTTTTGATTTGTCTGCTCCTTTTTTCAAAGTTCTTAGTATTCATACTAATTGGGGCCTTTATTTAAATGGCTTTCAGCAATTTGCAACACACCGCACAGTAACCTCTTAATGTGCATTTAGAACCAAGATTTGTATCTACTGAAATGTAAGAACTGCATCCTAAATAATTTATAACTTCAACGAAATAAGATATTGCGTGTATTAAAAAGGGAGCAACTAAATAGAAAGAATCATTCTTAGAAAAAAATATTGAGTTTTAATTCATAATTGCATATTTAGGCTGTCACAGATTTACCATTTCCATGCCAAATAAAGTGATAAGAGTGCTGTGAAAATTTAATGCTTGTTAATGTTGGAGAATCACTGTGACCATAAATAAAAACTGCTATAAAACTTCAGAGCATTCTTTTGTGGGGCAGGCAAGGTTCACGTAGAGTCTGCTCCGATGCCTATTTCCAGACATTTAGGATTCACATATCCAGCTTTTAATAGTACGTACATCTACTTGATGGAATGTTTATCAGACTGTTTTATTCAAAATGATGGATATAATAATATAGAGAAAAAGTAAAAAGACTGATGTAAGTTTCTAATCAAGACATTTGTTAGCTATCATTTAGATAACCAAAACCATTTATCTGTTGGTTTCATGCTCTGCCCTTAAGTCATCCGGATGACTCTGAAAGAAAGGAGTGGAATTTGCTCTCAAGAAAATTCTAACTTTCAACCCTAGCAGCAGGGTCCCAACTAACACAGAATGCTGATGACTAAACTTCCCCATGTACCTCCCAAGTGGTGAACACTCATGCTTCTAAAGCAAAGGGGAACTGATACATGGGATACTCAACTGGCATAAGTAATACAGTGAGGTGCTGGTTTGAGATCAACCCTCCTACTCCTTTTTACTGAGGTTGATTGGCATTCCCCAACATTGATGTATCCTGATGTTTGAAATAGCGTTAGCTCTAAAGCAATTGTTTTTAAAGTTACTTAAAATAAATAACCCTTTATGTTAGAAGTAAATAATGGTGATGATAAAATTAATATCAACCATCACTACTTAATGAATATTTATTATTGGCTAGAAATGGTACTAAGATTTTTGGGTAAACCATGTAATGTAATCATTACAGCCATTCTAATCAGTGGACATTTTCCATCCTTTTATGGATGAGGAAACCAAGGCCCAAAGTACAGCAAGTAGTAGGGAAAACAAAATTTTCATGTCTGTCTGATACCAAAGCCTTTACATTTTTTTTTTAATTTTGGTAAGGACACCTAACGTGAAATTTACCCTCTTAAGTTTTAAGCGTATAATACATTATTGTTGATTACAGGTATAATGTTGTATAGCAGCTCTCTAGAGCTTATTTATTTTGCTTAACGGAAACTTTATGCCAGTTGATTTGTAACCTCCCATTTCCCCCTCCCCTAACCTCTGGTAACCACCCATTCCACTCCTTGATTCTATGAATTCGACTATTTTAGATACCTCATATAAATGGAATGATTATTTTTAATCATTGGCTCTCCATTGAAGAAGATCTGATTGCAGGTGATTGAAAAAAAGAACACTACTCAAAGGCTACAACCGTGCAATTTTACATGATCGTTATGATCCAAAAAGTGACTTAAAAATAACAATGTCAAAATCACAGAGTCCTAAAATTCTTTTTTTTTTAACTATTTTATGGGTTTTGACAAATGCACATATCCCTCATTATAGTATCATACAGAATGGTTTCATTGTCCTAAATCCTCTGCTCTGACTGTTCATCTTTCCCTCCTCCCTAACCCCTGGCAATCACTGCTCTTTTTACTGTCTCCATAATTTTGCTTTTCTGGAATATCATATAGTTGGAATCATACAGTTTGCAGCCTTTTCAGATTGGCTTCTTTCACTTAGTAATATGTATTTAAGGTCTTTTCATGGCTTGATAATTCATTCATTTATTTATTTTCAACATCTTTATTGGAGTATAACTGCTCTACCGTGGTGCGTTAGCTTCTGCTTTATAACAAAGTGAATTGAATACTATGGATATACCACAGTTTATTTATCCATTCACCCACTGAAGGACATCTTGGTTGCTTCCAAGTTTCATCAATTGTGAATAAAGCAGCTATAACCATCTGAGTGCAGGTCTTTGTGTGGACTTACATTTTTGAAGTCTTTTGGGTAAATACCAAGTAGTGAAATTGCTGGATCATATTAAAATTCTTGATATAAATTATTGCTATTGGGCTTGAGGGGCGAAACATTTCAGAGACTACTACATTTCCAAGAAGTTAACCAGAGATTGTTCATCTTTTTCTAACTTAAAACACACCCTAATACCTAAAATCTTTGGAAAAAAATGAAATCTTTTTTTCTAAGCATATGGGCTACTTATAAAAATGAACACTCAGTCCCATGAGAAGACTTACTCCCATCATAGATATTCATTCATTCTGTATCTTTATTTTGAAAATGATTTCCATAAAATCTTTCATTTTTTAGAAGTGAATAATAATGCATAGTTTTCCCATAATGCGTAGCTAATCATGTACCATTATGTAATTAAGTTTACTGAAATAAAAAAGATAATATATAAAAAGTAATTTTTGCAATAGCAAACAGTTCTAGCCTCTTTTTTTTTTTGATGCTCAAGATGTTTCAGCATACAAACCATTATTTCAGATTTCAAGAAAATTTTAAGCACACTCAGATGAAACTTCTATAATATGCCTGGTTGAAGCTGAAATAATGCACAACCTCTGCATTCCACAGGATTTACTCTCTAAAACATAAATCCTTTCCTAACATCCAAATATTGCCCCAGCATTGCTGGCATGTTGAACCTGGTTCATATAAAGGTTCCTAAGTTTTGGCAAACTTTTTGACAAATGAATGAAATCACAGACTGGAGTCAATTGTCACATTCTATTGTGGATACTTTATTGGGGCATTACCTCTCAGAATTAATGAAGTGGGCAGATTTATGAAATGTTAAGAGACTCACCAATCTTTAAAGAAGAAAGAGAAAAATGGTGTTTAGATAATGTGCCTTCTCTAGTTTTACAGTAAGTGATAAGTTCTTCTGTTTAGAGATAACAACAAAGTGTCCACTGTGAACACCACAGGTTATGTTTTTGTTTTTTATTTAGCTCTTTCACTTAAAAAACATGTTTCCAGTGTTGTTCAGATGAACAGCTGGAATACTTAATTGCAATAAAGCGCTTGCCTTGACTATCATGAACCTGGAAATTTATAAAGGATTAGTAAAGGGACCAATTATGCATTATCTCAGTATTTCTGTACCTCAGGGTTTGATTTCTGTTTCATATTCCTGCTTGTGAATTTCAGATCCAAATATCTCTTTGTATCCGGGTCTGTGCTTCTGAATGTACCAACTTGACTTTAAACGACAACTTGTGCTCATCAGGTCCTCTTTCTCAGACTCTTTCTCTTATCTTCCACCCGCAGTGTATGGCACCATCATCCGTGCAGCTGAGTTGAGAATTTGGGTCATGCTGGGTTTCTCCGTGATAGTAAATGGGTTTGATTACATATTTCCAATAAATAAATAGCAATTTTATAAGAGTTTTTAAAGTTAGTTCAAATTGTTCAGTGGAAGGCTCTTACTTTTCTATGATTAGTAATGCTACCTTAAGAGATGGTATGACAAAAATAGGCCAAATACCCTAACTGTCAATATGGAGATATACAAAATGAATATATTGGTTGGTAAACACAAAACGTTGACAAATTCTGATTCAAAACTTAAAAGAGTGTGTTTGAGATTTGAAAAAATTCAGTGAAATCTTGCTTTTGATCATTTAGCTTCCTTCCTCTACTGCTGAACATGTAACTTAATAGCTGCTCTTTTTTTTTGATTCTTGTTTGAAGAAGCCTGGTGGCTTACATTATTATCTTCATGGTACAGCAAATGGAGGAAAGTAAAAATAATCATGTTTCCATGTAAGCAGGATAAAATATAATATTTGGTTAAAAACATTTAAAATGTTTAGTATTAAACTAATTTGGTTCTCTCTTAATATGATAAATTTTTTTTTTTTTTTTTGCGGTACGTGGGCCTCTCACTGTTGCGGCCTCTCCCGTTGCGGAGCACAGGCTCCGGACACGCAGGCTCAGCGGCCATGGCTCACGGGCGGAGGCGCTCCGTGGTATGTGGGATCTTCCCGGACCGGGGCACGAACCCGTGTCCCCTGCATCGGCAGGCGGACTCTCAACCACTGCACCACCAGGGAAGCCCAATATGATACTTTTTTTAATCAAAAAAAGTATAATAATTTTATTTTGTTCATTAATATTTTCGTTTTATTTTGTTTTCTACAAATCTTACATTTTGCCACTGTTTAGCTATTTAAGATATTATTTATCTAAATTTATATTAGAAAACAATAGAAAACAATTGAAGGGTATACCAATATCAACATTAAATTAATTGGCCATTAATTAATAATTAATGACCAGCTAATATCTCTATGTTATTATTTTGAAAAGAATGAATTTTTCTAGTGATTTTGTGTATTTAAAGTTAGAACACTTTGTAATCTTTGGCAAAGGTGTTAATTTACATATTCACATGTGATTTACATATATAAAAAAGCTTCACCTCTTTGAAAGTAGTATAAATCCCTCAGATCTGCACACTCAAATTGTCAATGAGTAAGTGCAAATCTCTTCCCACTCTCCAGCCCAAAAAAGAAAATATAATTTTTCTGTTTCATTAAGCCAACTGCAGAAAAAAACCTTTCCCCTTCTTGTGATGTCATATTTTCACACAGGATCATCATAACTTGAAACTGAACTCTATATTCATTTTTGCTGAAATTTTTTTCTTGCTTCAGAAATAAGCAATATGTGTTGATTTTATACTCTAATTGAAATAACTATTCAGGAGATTGGAGCACTGTTCTTTATAATTCAGTGTGATAGTGTATTCCATCACCCGGCAGCTCAATTTATTTCTTTCACCATCTGTTCTTTCTTTCTTTCCTCTCTGCCAAAAATCGATAGAACTCAATGAGCAAAATTGAGCTGTTCCATAACCCAACCATATTGGGATTATTTTGTTCACAATACATTGACCTAGTTCTTACACTGGTCCAGTTTAATTAGGTAAGCCCTGTGTTTATAAAAATGCACATTTACTAAACTGTAAACATTAAATGAGTGTTATAAAAGCAGCCAAAATGTTATTGTTTCAACAGTCAAGATTTTAAGTTGGCAATACTTGGCAAACATAAAGCCATACACAGTCTGCTTTCAGCTTGGAAATCCATGCAGAAGAGCTTTTCATGAGGATCAATTGTACACGTCCAAGGAGATTAGATAACTAAAATTTTAAACGCAAGGAAGTCTGAAACTCTTATCAGAGATTTTAACCTATATATAAGTATGTCGCTGAAGATAAGTCTATCACAATACTCACAAAATCCTCAAATAATTTTCAGCTGCTCTATTCCATTTGAAAATGCCATATAAAGTTTTTTGCACACATATCAAATTAATCTCATATGATTGTCACAAATATAAATACAGCAAAGAGCAGGAAAAAGTCTGATGACATTTTCTAATAATCCAAAATTGTCACAGCATTTGCTATTATGTAGCTTATTAGCATAAAAAAAACCACAGTAAAAGGCTCATAAATTCCATTTTGAAAGTCACTGCAAGGCTAAGCACCTTGAGAAATTGCAGAAGTTGCACTCTATATATACTTTATGTGTGTGCACTTTATATATTACACAAAGTCATTTTAACTTTTAAATGAAATGCTTTTATAAGTAGGAAGATGAGAAAGATGTCAAACAGTACATATATAAAAATGTTTTATCATTACAAGGCAGTGAGTCAGCGTAACTGAGAGTACCAAGATGTGTCCGCCTTCCATAACTTATGTCAGGGCTGTGTTAACAAAGCTGTTTTCATCTGATGTCTCATTCATCTTTGCAACCTGAAAACTGAAATTGCAGAGTGCTTGGTGACACTTGAATTTGTCATTTTCTTTCTTTGCATTTTTCTTTTAAATTTTTGTTTTTACTTTTCTTGCTGGAACTCTCATCAGTTACAGGCACTTATAAAAGTAGGCTGCAAGAAAAATACAGCTTTAGGTCTTAATAACTGTTAAATATGAAGCTATTTAATGAGACGAATGATATCTTCTCTACAAAAAAGCTTTAAGTATTCATACAAAGGAATTGTTACCAGTTATGGTCATTTTTAATAAATAGTATCTCATTTTAAAAATTGATTTCATCTTTATTATGTGTATTAACAACATTGCACCTTGTGATGGCATTATTTAATGTTACTTCCCAAGAAAGTGTCATTCTTTTTGTGATTGATTATAGACTATTCATTGTGACCTAGCAATAGAAAAAAGCAAAAGATGGTCTTTTGTTTTTTTAAAGCAAAGAAGAAAATTCTGGAAAATATCTCCTTTCTTAAATTTATGAATCTTAGTTCCGATATCTGAAGAATAGAAATTATAATAATTTCTATTAAAGAGCAATAAGCTAATTATAATTAATTTAAAAACCGTTCACAACCATTTATATTTTACTCCAGTAAACAAGGATTACAAAGAAGAGCATTTAATAGATACATCAATGATAATGATTATCTGCAATGCCCAACCTTTACAACGGTAATCCAATGATACTAGACATGCTGTAGGCCAATGTATTAATTGTATTAACTCTAAAATTGAATCCTAAGACAATTCATTGGCTTTTGCTCTTGAAGATTTGCAGCAGAGAGAGGACTAGGGCCCAGGGCTTGTATCTACATAAAGTTTTCTCAACATTTTATGATGGTTCATTATTTTCATAAACAACATAAGTAGTGGAAAAACTTAATGCCCCATTTTCTTCTCCATATTGAGAAGTGTTTTAATTTAATAGGAATGTTATTTACAATTTACAATAGTTGTTATTTTTATCACAATACTTAAAGTATTTGAGGACAATTTGGCGTTTGAAACACTGAATACATATTAGAATCACCTGGTGAGACTGATTAAATATATTAATGATGCCTGAACTCAACACAGGATCAGTAATAACAGTCTCAATATTTTTTTAAGCGTGTCAGTTGATATTAATGTATGGTCAGGTTTGGAACCACTGCTTTAGTTTATATAGTTCAATATAAACTTGAACCCTCAAGAAATTAAAATTACATATTAAAGCCAAGTAGGAAAGAAGCTTAAACCTTTATCTGACAAATTTAGATAATGAGGATAATCTTTAAAATGTATATTAAAAGATTAACTCAAGTGGCAAAAAGGCTCATATATTTTGTGAATTAGTAGGTGTTATGTTAGGTATCCTAATTGGTTCTCGTCATGTTCTGAAATAAAATCCATTTTGTAAATCATCTAATTTGCTTATGAAATATAAGTTAATTTAATAAAGGATATGATTTCCATAACTTGATATCCATCATTCACTTCCCTCTTTGTTTACCACAATGTGGTACTATTATTTGCTTCAGCATATGTGTATTTCTTCTGTCAGTTGTTTGTAGAAAGTCTCTTCTTTCCTTTTAATACACATGTATATTTGTAATATTGTTGTTATCTTTATTAATGATACTACAGAAGCTTAGCTGTTTTGTAAGTGTTTGAAGCGAAAACAAAAGAGAGCATAGATTGCTGTGTCAGCATGTGGGCTGCAAACAGAACAGGAGAGTTTGTAAATACACCATACACTAAACGAGTAAAAGGAGGGAATATGCACATTAACTTAATTTGATTCTAGTAAAAGTCATTCGAATGGAGGAAAAAACAACCCAGGAGACAGATATTTTGTCTTACTACCTCTTGGTTTATTCTTCATTGTCCTTTTTCAAAAGCAATGTTTTCTAATTGAGTATCAGCCTGGAACGTGGAATTCCAGAATTTTATTCCACTTACATATGAATTATCTTTGACCTTAAACCATGGTGACTTTGTTATTAAGTAACCCCTTACTTATTGAGTGAGATATGATCGTATAATCTACGGGAGTGAAAATAGTAAATGTAGTCAAATAAATACGACTGAACTCTGTGACCTATTTCCCCTAATAACTTACAACCACTAGTTGTTGGTTTAGCCTATGGCCCACTTCTCTATTTCATTCAGCTTCAAAACATTGCAATCATCACTGCGATGCAAAATTAAGCCATTTCAACAAATAATCTCAATGTGTATAGTTCTTTTTCAAGGACTATATTTTTATTTGCTTCTTCCACTTGTATTTGAGAAGGGATATTATGGTAACTTTTATTTTTACCTTCTTGGAGTGATGTTAAGCTTGAAATGAAGACATTGGCAATTCTCAAACTAAATGACAGAAAAATCTGCACCAGATGATTGTCATTTCTCTCTGTCTTGTTCTATTAATACCGCTTACAGATTCTTCTCTACTCTCCATCTCATAGTTTTGCTGTTTCATGACTTTTATTGTCATGAGTTCTTCTTACAACCTTCTCTCTATGTGTCTGGGTGTTTGCCATACTCAGTTCTCTGTGTCTCTGGTATTCAAACTCCCAAAGAGAGTACATTTAATCTTTTCTTTCAGGATTCGATAACAAAATGTTCCTACTGAAAAGAGTTAGCGTGCCAGGCATGTCAGAGGAATATCAAGTACAGACTTTGGCGCAGGCAGAGATCTCTAATCCATTAAATTGTGGCTGCATGATATAAAGCATGACAGCAAACGACTGTTCCTGTTATTCAAAGGGAGGCTTTGGGTGTGGTGAACACAGTTTTAATGATTTAAATCCAAATTTGAGTGCCACCTGGACACCCAACCACATGTCCCGTAGGTAGCTTGAGGACTACATGTGCTTCCTATGGCCTTTCCACAGTTTAATCCTGATTGGGTCTCTTCCCCTTCTATTTTGTTTTTTCCTCTTTGATGATTCCCCTTCATCATCCAGATAAATTCTTTATTTCTTACCATGTCTTACAAGATGCATTATGTTTTCAAATCTGCCTGCCTTTTCATTATCACATCATTTTGTTCTGTCAATCACTCCCATGATCCAGGAAATCCGAATTGCCTTTGCAGTATTTGTTCGCTCAGCAAAAAATTGTGGGGTACCTACTACATGATAGGCACTGTTCTAGGCACTAGGGATACAGTAATAAAATAGTCCAAAAAAGTTCACAGAATATATTGTCCATTCTTAACATTGCTACTACCCATCTTTTTTTTTTTTTTTTTTTGCGGTACGCGGACCTCTCACTGTTGTGGCCTCTCCCGTTGTGGAGCACAGGCTCCGGACACGCAGGCTCAGCGGCCATGGCTCACAGGCCCAGCCGCTTCGCGGCATGTGGGATCCTCCCGGACCGGGGCACAAACCCGTGTCCCCTGCATCGGCAGGCAGACTCTCAACCACTGCACCACCAGGGAAGCCCGCTACTACCCATCTTATCCTTCTTGTCCTAACACTTTTCATCTTCCATATTTTATATAATCACATATCACATATACTCATGTTTACTACAAATATAGACTACACCGGAGGATCTTTATATGAATATATGTTTAAAATATATTAAAATGAAGATTCTGTCACCTGGGCCTAAAGCCATGGGAACAAGGAATGTGTTAAGAATTAAGAACTATTTTCTTGATTTATTGTTTCAAGGTATAAAGACAGTGCAGGGGCTTCCCTGGTGGCGCAGTGGTTGAGAGTCCGCCTGCCGATGCAGAGGACACGGGTTCGTGCCCCGGTCCGGGAGAATCCCACATGCCGCGGAGCGGCTGGGCCCGTGAGCCGTGGCCGCTGAGCTGCGCGTTCGGAGCCTGTGTTCCGCAACGGGAGAGGCCACGGCAGTGAGAGGCCCGCGTGACAAAAGGGAAAAAAGAAAAAAAAAAGACAGCGCAGTCCAATGAACGAGAGCAAAGTTTGTTAAGCCAAGCTGCCCATATTCTGTTTTCAAGTTATTTACTACATACAAGTTATTTATAAGTTTTCTCACTATAAATTAGGAATAATAATAGAATCGACCGAATAGGGTCATTGCTAGGACTGAATGTGCTAATATGAGACTACCTGGTCTATATAAAAATGACACAAATTGAAGCAGTTTTAGTTATCAGGTATTGTCAACAAATATACAAGATCATCCTTTCTTGGGTATAGGTAGAAGTACAAAGCACAAAAGAGGAATGTTTACTTAGCCCCTGAACATTGTCTAAATACAGTTCTAATTTTCACAACTGTATAAGAATGTGGAGATAAAAATATCAAATATATTCTAGGAATTTTGTTCTATTTTAATAACAATTAAGATTAAATTATGGCAATAGATTTATCAGTGAATTAGTATATAAGCAGAATTACAAGAAATAGTTCCCAAGCTTTGTTCAAGTACCTTTTACAAGTATTTTCCCTTGGTTTTCTGATTTAACATCTCTGTTAAAATAGCATTATATGAAATTAATTGCCATTTTTCCATATAAAATAATTTTTTTGAAAAGCATATAGGCCATTGGAAAAGATGATTCAATTAGAAGGTGATCAAACAAATAGATACTTAAAATTTACAGATAAAGTTTCTCTCAAATATTGGTCAACAGGAATTTATAAAATTTAGAGATATAGAAAAATATATACTTACACAATTAATTTTATTAACTGAGTGTCACTTATTTAAAATTACATATAAAACTATATTAATTGAGGGATGATGCTGTTTTCCAGTCTCATTTTATGAAAATACTTCGTTTGAAGTATTTCCATGCATCTCTGATATCAGACTCTTCAACATTATTTAAGCTGAATTTGGAGTCACCAATGTTCATCATTTTAACTTTTCTTTCCCTGAAAATTATAAGGCTAATCAAAAAATGCTCATATAAAATAAGGACAGTTAGTGTCTTTTTGCCCATTGGTGTATGTATATATATATATATATATATATATATATATATATATATACACACACACACACACACACACACACACACACACACACGTTCTCATAATAATAGAATCGACCAAATAGGGTCATTGCTAGGACTGATTGTGCTAATATGAGACTACCTGGTCTATATAAAAATGACACAAATTGAAACATCATTGTATTGCTTCTTTAAGTGTGCTTTAAAAGATATATGTGTATAACATAGTACACATATGTATACACATACATATATATGTATAACATATATAACATACACATATGCATAACTTGAAGTCGTAGGTTTATACCTCTACATATAATTTATAGGATTTAACATAATTCTATACAAAGCATATAAATACAGCAGAGCTTGGATTTTGGAATCAACAACTTTGGGTTAAAACACCCTTCCGACAACTTGTGTGGTTTTTGACAAGCTACTTTATCATTAATAGCCTCTCTTTGCTTACCTATAAAATAAAGGTTAATGGTCCTCGTCTTGCCAAGTACTCAGAATCTGAATTTCTAAAGGACTCACCAAGCAATTACATTAATTAATCACTGGTAGTTTTTACTTTGGTACATAATTTCTAATGCAAGATCTCAGCCTCCGCGTAGCAGCTCTCTCCCTAAGTATTAATAGGAATTCCGAGTCTGTCTCCCTTCATTTCAGTAACAAATCTAATCCAGCTAGCTTGAGCTATCAGCCAGGAAATGCTATTACTTAGCTGTGCAGCTCTATTCTCCTTGGTTCTTGTGGCAGTGGGAAGACATAGCTACAACTTTGCTAAGCCACCCAGTACTGAGAACTTTTTTTTTTTTAACTCCTTAGCAAGGGATTATCTCTAAGACCTTGAGGTGCCGAAGCTCTTTGGTTGTTTGTAGGTAAATTGAGAGTAATTGTTCCCTCCCAATCTAACATTCTGCTATAGAAGGAGTAAAGCTTCTACCTGGATTTTGAAAAACATTTAAAATGAAACACATCTCTCAAATTTTCCTTAAAGCTCTCTTTTTCTAAAAAACCAATTCCAGTCCAGAAGAATATGGGCCAAAAGACAATTTGAAGACCACTTACCGCACTTAGAATCATATTCAGTTTTTATCCCTGAGATTTGTTATGAAGTTTCTCTCTCCTGTCTCCCTCTTCCCAGGTCCTAAAACATATGAGGGGTCCCCAACTCCAATTCCTGAAATGTAGCCAAGTCTGGATCTCATGTTTGGCTCCAGTGGGGCGCTCTGCTTCACTTCCCCCATGCTTTCCTGCCCTCCTCACATCTACATTTGTAAAGCCCTACTAGAGTATACATATGGCACTAATACTACTAGCCACTCACACATAGTAACAGCATCTCACTCTTCCTATAGTGACTCTTTCTTATTAGAGAAAAATGAACTTAAGAAATGACATTTTGGAGAAAACTGCATGTATACAGGAGCTTCTGCACACTACTACAGAAATCAATTATTAAAATATTATATTTATAGTATCCAGTATGTATGACATGAAGCTGAATGTTCTTGTTCTGTCAGTAATATGAAACTCAAAATAAAAACATTTTATTCAGAGTAAATCCAATAAGACCATATGTTAAATGCTGTATACTTAAGCAGGCTAAACTCTCAGGACCTGAATTAGGGTCAGGATTAAAATGAGGACTGAGCAAAGCAGTTTTGGGGTATATTGTTGCTATTTTTAATGATAAGCTTATATGAATGTGCTAGAAAAATGAAACATTAGTAGCATTAAATGAATTTAAATATTAATTCTTCTAGGACATTTAAAAAAGAATATACTATTCATATTCTCTTTTTTGACAATTGGCTTGTCAACATGTTAAATATCTATTTGGCTTTGATCGTAAGTAAAGTCAATATGCAAAAGTATTTCACATGTGAATGAGCCTGCCTGTCCTGCATCTGCTCTGCACCAGTTCCAAAATTAGACTATAGAGATCTAGCAGTTCTCTCCATAAATCAAGGTATTTCTACAACCTCCGAAGCAGGGAGAGATATACACGATACAGTGAAATCATTTCACACGTCACTTTAAACCTATTTCATGGGCTTGCCAGCTACTTTTATAGTTCAGTAAAAACCTTCAATGACTGGTTTTCCTAGTGTGGTAGAGTTGGGACTCTTAGTGTCCCATGAGCGTGCTTGGTATGATTTGTGCTGTAAGCCACGTTTGTAGTGCAAAGATCGTGTGTTCACATTTTAATTTCTGGATTGAATTAAAAAATACTTTAATGAAAAGCATTCTCTTCTTCTACTCAGAAGGTTGCCAAAGAGCAATCTTTTGTCCTATTTCTGGTAGATAATTCTGTTGAAGTAAGCAGAAAGAACAGTTGTGATAAGGGGCCTGTGAGGACTTTAAATTCAGACAGCCTTGACACTTGCTAGTTCTGAGGTCTTAGCCTCCTTTCTTTACTTCTTTGAACATTAGTGTTCTCATCTGTAAATCTGAAATAACACTGCCTACCTCATGAATTTATTATAAGGATAATGTATATAAAGAGTGTGAAAGAGCACCTAACACAGGATATTACTAAATAAATATTAATTTTTCTACCCCTCAATATGGTCCATGGTTAAAAATATTTCAGTACCAATATTGGGTGCAATTCTGTCAGTGAGAATAAATGAGATCACTCTACTCCTTAAGAATATATTTTAATCTAAGTTTAGAGTACCTCAGATTTTATTTTATCTTATTAAGACCCCATAGCTGTCTCCTGAGGTTTTAAAAAGCCATAAATTATTTCAGAATAAAATTGCATAATAAATCAATCATATTTTGAGGATCAACTTAAGGTTTTTATGCTTATTTGTATACTTTAATGTGTGAAAATTGATGCTTTCCATTGTGGGACTCTTGTTCTGATGGCTGCAGTGTTTCTTTTCTGGCTTTCGAACAACAAAATGTCCAAATTATGAAAGTCACAATATTAAACCCATTAGGACACAATTGTCCACACCCAGCTTGCACGAAAGTCATTATCTACAGCTAATGGTAAAATTGGGTCTTCCCAGCCCTCAAATTACTAGAAGCATTAATGCTTAGATTACATCAAGAGCTAAAAGAGCCTAACAATATTTTTGACAGTGTATTCTGTGATTGAGTTACAGTATCACTAGGTAACACACTTCTCAAACTGCAAATTGCCTTAATGTTGGAATGCTTTTCTCTAACCGGTGTGAAGAGGTGTGGTGTTCTAATTTTATTTCCCCCACTATTACTATGTCAACTCCCTGGGAAATATAGCAAAGGTAGAGTGATAGAGCTTCATGTAGGAGTTTTGCATCTAATGTTTTACTATTTAACAGGATCTGCGTGTAATATTTGCTAGGGAAGAATACGTTTGTAAAGATGAGTGCTTCCAAAACACATCACCCTATTTCTTTTAAATTAGTGTAAAATAACAAATGTACTGCAAAAGACTTTTTTTTTTTTTTTTTTAATTTGCTCCTAGTGTAGGGTGTAGCAGTTTCGGATGGATTTACTACTTCAGTGGGTGTAGAAACAATCCTTCATTACTTCCATAACTGTATCAAGCACTAAAATATAAATTAAAATTTATGAATATTGTACCTTTAAGACCTTGGTAAACAACGTGAAGTTGCTGTTTACTATGCTCACTGACAGATTATCCTAATCGGTTTCTGTAAAGAGGGGAAGGCAGGCAAAAGATACAGCCCCTTTCTTTGAAGAAAAAAAGAAAACTCAAAACATTTTAAGTTATTTATAATGCAAAAGGTCATGGCTTACCAGGTCCGGCAAGTCAAATGAGGCTTGTTTTTAAAATTGCAAACTCTTACAGAGGCAAGCTTTAAAAATTCGTCCATAAAATTTAGTTTAATATTGAACTGTGACTTGTTACACAAATTTTGGAATCACTTGTCATCTACAGAAACTAATATGTATAATTTTCTACCTTACTGTGATCTTGTAGAATTACTATATTCTATAGAGACCGTGATGTTAAAAATTGTAGAAAAACAGGTAAAATTCAGGGCATCACAACAATATGCAATGATCAATGGAATAACTACTGACAATGGAATTGTATATAATTTTTTATTCATAATTTATTCAGTCAATATTTTTTGAGCACCTACTCTGTGCTACATGTACTGTGTTACATAGAAGAGTTGCAAGGAGGCACAAACATATATGGTGCTGCCCAAATGACACTTACTGTCTAGTTGGTGAGAGAGATAGTAAACTAAAATATGACAAAAGTAAACATACAGACTTTCACCCTATGACAAATGCTATGAGACAAAAAGAATATTATGAAAAATTTAATAGTGAGACCTATCGTAGATTCTCACATCAGGGAAGACATTTAAATGGAAATGTAAAATTCAGGTTAGCCAGGTAGAAGGGGAAGGAGGGATTAGAATATTCCAGACCAAAGTTATAACATCTGCTAAAGACCTCAGACAAAAGAGCACTATAGTTCTAAGTGTGACAAGGGAGGGAGGAGTTAATAAGATATTGGGCCTAACATGGCAGGGACTTGAGCAAAGGAGTTGCATGATATGGTCCAAATTTTAGGAAGATCCTCCATTGATTATTCTGTGATCAGTGCATTGAAGAGTGGAGTCAAACTTATTTGGAATTCTGTTGTATTAATCGAGGTAAGAGAGAAGAGTAGTTCAACTAGGTTGGTAGTCGTGGCCGTTGAAAGGTGTGTGGTTGTTTGAGATGTATTTAAGGGGAGAATTGACTGTGACTTTCTCGATTTGGATAGCAAATCGAGAAAAACTGTGTTTCATAATATTCTGTCAATTTCTTTGTTTTTTTGAGTGAAGCCATCTTTATTTTATTTCATTTTTTTTAACATCTTTATTGGAGTATAATTGCTTTACAATGGTTTGTTAGTTTCTGCTTTATAACAAAGTGAATCAGTTATACATATACATATGTCCCCATATCTCTTCCCTCTTGCGTCTCCCTCCCTCCCACCCTCCCTATCCCACCCCTCTAGGTAGTCACAAAGCACTGAGCTGATCTCCCTATGCTATGTGGCTGCTTCCCATTAGCTATCTATTTTACATTTGGTAGTGTATATATGTCCATGCCACTCTCTCACTTTGTCCCAGCTTACCCTGCCCCCTCCCCGTATCCTCAAGTCCATTCTCTACTAGGTCTGCATCTTTATTCCCATCTTGCCCCTAGGTTCTTCTGACCATTTTTTCGGTTTTTGGTTTTTCTGGATTCCATATATATGTGTTAGAATATGGTATTTGTTTTTCTCTTTCTGGCTTACTTCACTCTGTATGACAGACTCTAGGTCCATCCACCTCACTACGAATAACTCAATTTTGTTTCTTTTTATGGCTGAGTAATATTCCATTGTATATATGTGCCACATCTTCTTTATCCATTCATCTGTTGATGGACACTTAGATTGCTTCCATGTCCTGGCTATTGTAAATAGAGCTGCAATGAACATTTTGGTACATGACTCTTTCTGAATTATGGTTTTTTCAGGGTATATGCCCAGTAGTGGGATTGCTGGGTCATATGGTAGTTCTATTTGTAGTTTTTTAAGGAACCTCCATACTGTTCTCCATAGTGGCTGTATCAACTTACATTCACACCAACAGTGCAAGAGCATTCCCTTTTCTCCACACCCTCTCCAGCATTTATTGTTTGTAGATTTTTTGATGATGGCCATTCTGACCGGTGTGAGATGGTATCTCATTGTAGCTTTGATTTGCATTTCTCTAATGATTAATGATGTTGAGCATTCTTTCATGTGTTTGTTGACAATCTGTATATCTTCTTTGGAGAAATGTCTATTTAGTTCTTCTGCCCATTTTTGGATTGGGTCGTTTGTTTTTTTGATATTGAGCTGCATGAGTTGCTTGTATGTTTTGGAGATTAATCCTTTGTCCGTTGCTTCATTTGCAAATGTTTTCTCCTATTCTGAGGGTAGTCTTTTCATCTTGTTTATGGTTTCCTTTGCTGTGCAAAAGCTTTTAAGTTTCATTAGGTCCCATTTGTTTATTTTTGTTTTTATTTCCATTTCCCTAGGAGGTGGGTCAAAAAGGATCTTGCTGTGATTTATGTCATAGAGTGTTTTGCCTATGTTTTCCTCTAAGAGTTTGATGGTGTCTGGCCTTACATTTAGGTCTTTAATCCATTTTGAGTTTATTTTTGTGTATGGTGTTCGGGAGTGTTCTAATTTCATTCTTTTACATGTAGCTGTCCAGTTTTCCCAGCACCACTTATTGAAGAGACTGTCTTTTCTCCGCTATATATTCTTGCCTCCTTTATCAAAGATAAGCTGACCATATGTGTGTGGGTTTATCTCTGGGCTTTCTATCCTCTTACATTGATCTATATTTCTGTTTTTGTGCCAGTACCATACTGTCTTGATTACTGTAGCTTTGTAGTCTAGTTTGAAGTCAGGGAGCCTGATTCCTCCAGCTCCGTTTTTCGTTCTCAGGATTGCTTTGGCTATTCAGGGTCTTTTGTGTTTCCATACAAATTGTGAAATTCTTTGTTCTAGTTCTGTGAGAAATGCCAGTGGTAGTTTGATAGGGATTGCATTGAATCTGTAGATTGCTTTGGGTAGTAGAGTCATTTTCACAATGTTGATTCTTCCAATCCAAGAACATGGTATATCTCTCCATCTATTTGTATCATCTTTAATTTCTTTCATGAGTGTCTTATAATTTTTTGCATACAGGTCTTTTGTCTCCTTAGGTAGGTTTATTCCTAGATATTTTATTCTTTTTGTTGCAATGGTAAATGAGAGTGTTTTCTTAATTTCACTTTCAGATTTTTCATCATTAGTGTATAGGAATGCAAGAGATTTCTGTGCATTAATTTTGTATTCTGCTACTTTACCAAATTCATTGATTAGCTCTAGTAGTTTTCTGGTAGCATCTTTAGGATTCTCTATGTATAGTATCATGTCATCTGCAAACAGTGACAGCTTTACTTCTTCTTTTCCAATTTGGTTTCCTTTTATTTCTTTTTCTTCTCTGCTTGCTGTGGGGAATACTTCCAAAACTCTGTTGAATAATAGTGGTGAGGGTGGGCAAGCTTGTCTTGTTCCTGATGTTAGTGAAAATGGTTTCAGTTTTTCACCATTGAGGACAATGTTGGCTGTGGGTTTGTCATATATGGCCTATATTATCTTGAGGAAAGTTCCCTGTATGCCTACTTTCTGGAGGGTTTTTATCATAAATGGGTATTGAATTTTGTCAGAAGCTTTCTCTGCATCTATTGAGATGATCATGTTTTTTCTCCTTCAATTTGTTAATATGGTGTATTATGTTGATTGATTTGCATACATTGAAGAACCCTTGCATTCCTGAGATAAACCCCACTTGATCATAGTGTATGATCCTTTTAATGTGCTACTGGATTCTGTTTGCTAGTATTTTGTTGAGGATTTTTGCACCTATGTTCATCAGTGATATTGGCCTGTAGTTTTCTTTCTTTGTGACATCTTTGTCTGGTTTTGGTATCAGAGTGATGGTGGCCTTGGAGAATGAGTTTGGGAGTGTTCGTCCCTCTGCTATATTTTGGAAAAGTTTGAGAAGGATAGGTGTTAGCTCTTCTCTAAATGTTTGATAAAATTCACCTCTGAAGTCATCTGATCCTGGGCTTTTGTTTGTTGGAAGATTTTTAATCACAGTTTCAATTTCAGTGCTTGTGATTGGTCTGTTCATATTTTCTATTCCTGGTTCAGTCTCGGAAGGTTGTGCATTTCTAAAAATTTGTCAATTTCTTCCAGGTTGTCCATTTTATTGGCATAGAGTTGCTTGCAGTAATCTCTCATGATCCTTTGTATTTCTGCAGTGTCAGTTGTTACTTCTCCTTTTTCATTTCTAATTCTATTGATTTGAGTCTTCTCCCTCTTTTCTTGATGAGTCTGGCTAATGGTTTATCAATTTTGTTTATCTTCTCAAAGAACCAGCTTTTAGTTTGATTGAACTTTGCTATCATTTCCTTCATTTCTTTTTCATTTATTTCTGATCTGATCTTTAAGATTTCTTTGCTTCTGCTAACTTTGGGGGGTTTTTTGTCCTTCTTTCTCTAATTGCTTTAGGTGTAAGGTTAGACTGTTTATTTGAGTTGTTTCTTGTTTCTTAAGGTAGGATTGCATTGCTATAAACTTCCCTCTTAGAACTGCTTCTGCTGTGGCCCATAGGTTTTGGGCCGTTGTGTTTTCATTGTCATTTGTTTCTAGGTATTTTTATTCTGTCAGTTTCTATCAATTTCCCTAGTAGTTAAAATCTCAAAGATATCTTAGTCACAATATTAAAATTGCTGGAACTAGCTAGAAGCCCTAGATCCTCAGAAAGGACTGCTAGTGGTATTTTCACACACACACACACACACACACACACACACACACACACTTCATTAAAGTAGGTAAGCATTCAAAACCCACCTTTTAACTTTTTCCTAGCACATCTGCACTCCGCAATCCCCTTAACCTTGTTAGATATTAGTGTGTGGTTATCAATGAAACCTTTATGTGAATTCTTAAATAGCATATAACAGGCCCTAAACACAAGACTTTTGAGATCCCTACAGATGTTAGTCGTCTTTTAATAATGAAGTATGTTATTTCAACAGATGTAGATATTTGGAAAACAACTGATAGCTAATAGTTATACCTGCATTTTTGCACATAAACATCTATATTGTAAAATAATGTTATAAGGATTTTGGAGAATTAGAGGTACCAGTGTGAAGGCAAAATAGAAGATTTTAATCCTCAAAGGAATGTTAATGATCAGCATCTCTTCTAATACCATTCAAAAGAGTACATTTTTGTCCATTCATATGTTCCAGGTAGTGTTGCAATTGATAGAGCATTCAGTCACTTGCTCAAAATGTACTAATCTTGAAAATTACACTGCTGATTGCTAATTTGTCAGAAATTTAAAGAAAAAACAAAGCATTCCATACAAGTATTTTAAATCAGTGCTGGCATGCATAATAGACATTTCAAGTGTGCCTATCCACCGTTTCATGGAAAGTTTAGTTACGGTAAAGATTTGGGCTTGATAATGTTATACAGAGTTCCTTTAACAAAAGAAATAGAGACATTCTTCAAGGATTAACATTTTATGAGTCAGGACGGGGGACTAGGACTTCCATTCAAATAAATATATAGGGGAAAAATCCTATGGATAGAATACACAGCTGGTGAAAAACATAATATTCCCACATACATTTCATGTCTTTTTGACATGTGTATCTTCACTGTATACAGACTTATATACATACGGACTTTCCCACGGAAACATGCCACATACATAGAAATGGAATGTGTATTTTACAAATAATTCCTTCACAGACAATCCAGGCAATAAATACTAAGTGAAGTGATAAAAACTATCTTTTTCTGTGGCTCACTCAATTATACAACATTAAACTGAATCTTTTTTTCTAATAGATTATTTTGAAGGTACTTTCAAGTCACAGAATGACCAAAAATGAATGCTGTTTTAGTTCTCCCAATAGCATTTTATTGTGTCACATTTTCAGGGGTTTATGATTACCTGTCATGAGGAAAGTTTTGGAAAGACTAGTTTTCTGCTATAAGGCTCACAGGTGGAGACTTCAAGCAGGAACTAAGTCCAAATAACTAAGTAGTTGTCCTAGCATGAGCAAAAATGGCATATTTTCATCACTCTAGGAAGTCAGAGAGTATAAACCTCATCATTTCTTTTTTCTTCCTGGTGCATCATGTAAGTATTGGTAACCTTTGATTCCAGAGGATGATACCAAAAAATGAGAAGGAAAAACACAGTAAAAAGTTTTAGTTATAATTTACAAAATTCCACCTGGGAAAATTGTATAAAAATCTTAAAAAGTTTGGAATCGTAATGTCTTCAGAAAGCAAAGGGCTTAAAGATATTCAGACATTACATCATTATTTTTCTTAAGTTTGCCTGAGAAATATTTAGGGGCAGGTATTTTAATGTGGTCTAACAGGGACAAAGAAAGACATAGAACAAATTTTGGCAAGGCGTAAGTTTCATCATAAATCAGCTGTAGCATTAAATATGGTATTCAGAACAAAACCTAAGCTTTCTGAATCTTCCTTAACTGTACAGTTAATCTAGATATATTTGAAAACAATATGATATTACGTTGCTTAAATATAAGAACAATGTTATTAATGTAACTCATCAGCAAATAGAATATATGCTTTAAAAGCTGTTTTACTGGATAAGTTAGAGGAGAAATATATTTAAAACATTTTGATTTTGACTTTCCTTATTCTCCCCTACATAATTAAAATAACCTAATGCGTGTAAAGACAAAACAATAATGAAGCCAAGAAGACTGTATTTGGTAACCCCTCAAGGCAGTATCTGATACAAGTTGACACAATTTCTAATCCCCTACCTTAGAGAAATTCCCAAAGTGAAAAAGATGGCCTACTTGAGGTCCAGTGTTTTTGTCAAGTTGTTTGGGAAGAACAAGGCACACCTGCCCAAAGTACACCAACTTCATAAAATGTAGAAGCTCTGGACTGGGAAGGCATAGAGTTGATGAAAGCTAAAATATATTCAGATTCTCCCAGAAACTTTGGAGTAACTTAAAAAAAAAAAAAAAGCTATGAAAATCTAATGGGAATTGAGAACATTTGAGTCTAATTAAGAGCGACACTATTTTTTGTAGCCTTGGATATGCTGATCCAACCATAGGAAGAATCCTGCAGAAGGAAAATGTTGCATGGGAAAGTGTGTTGATAGATAGGTCTTGAGTTGGAAGTATGAGGTCACTGGTTTATATCCTGAGGAGAAAACCTGGACATATTCCATGAAAAACAGCTGCTTTAGTAAAATGTAATGTCTTACACACAAGTGGAATTAAACTAGCTACTGTCATTTTAAGGATTCCACAACTCTCCAAGAGAGGTGGATGTTTGGACTCAAGCCTTTCAGATTTGCTGCTTCAGCACGAAAGTATAATTTTCCTTGAAATAAATCAATAACAGAAAAAAATACATTTCAGTCAGAGTATATACTTTATGACTTGAATTATTTACATTTATTGAGACATGATTTATGGCCCAGGATGGGGGCTATCTTGTGTTTCATGTTTACTTGAAATGAATGTATATTGTATTCTTGTTTGGTGGAGGGTTCTACAAATGTCAGCTAGGTCAAAGTGGTTGACAATGTCATTTCAGTTTTCTGTATCGTTGCTGATATATATATATATTCTATCAATTATTTGAAAAGGATTGTTGATATCTCTGAATATAAAAATATTTCTTTGTGTAGTTCTGTCAATTTTTGCTTTGAGTATTTTGAATCCCTCTTATTAGGTGAATAAACATTTTCTATTATTATGTCCACTTAGTTTTAAAAAAGTGTAGGTTTTTTTCCCCTGAGAGCTCTGTAGAACTTCAGAGATCCCCCAAGATCATATTTGACTTCCACTGAGAAGTGTCTTCCCAACTATGGGAGTAGGGGAGTTGGGCTTGATTCCACCATTCTCTGAATCTCAGCACACCCCACCCACGCTCACCCTACCCCTCCTTTTTTAAATACCACTCTTATTGTTTTAATATATTTACAGGGATATATTATCATTTTAACAAAAAATAATGTTTAAAAACAAAAACATTACTCCTCCCCCCTAGTTTCAGATCCTTGTAAGTTGTGTTTCCTATAGCGAAGATAGTTACCGACTGCTGGGCCGCACCCCACAGGCCTGCAAGCCTGTAGTTGCCCCGCCTCCAGACCGAAGAAGAAACCCAGAGACAGTGACAGAGACATCAATTTATTGGACAGGGGAAGCTTAAGCAAAAGAAGTTCTGGAGGGACACTCCACCATTTACAGCAGAGGGCAGGCAGGACATATCTGCAGTCTTCTCTACCAGCGGGAGGAGGCTACCATTTACAGAGGGAATTGACATCAGGTTGGCTCATCAGTTACCAGGGAAACCAGGAGCTGGGGCACGCCCCTCACAGCCCCTCGGGTTAACGAGCATCACAAGCGCAGATGTTTCCCTTTAATAAACTAGCAGGTGGAGCTGTTCTGGCCTAAAGGGCATGGGGCAGGCACGTTCATGTGAGTAGGGTGCAGATGAAGCAGGGACTGGTCCAGAGTGGATGTACAAAGAGCAAGAGAACAGTCATCTTGAGTGGCTGACCGTACACCAACCCCCAGGGATTGGATGGATGCCAGCTGGCTCCTTTCCTTGCCTGGTGCCACTCACGCCAATTGAAGGAGACCAGGTTCGGCAGAGCAGAAATTTTATTTGTTGATCAAGGTATGAGAAGGGAGAAAGATGGAGGGGATGGAGGCGGGAAACCTTTAAGGGGAGGGTATGCCATCAGAATTGCGGAAAGGGGTGGAGACTTACAGAAATAGCTGGAGTATGTGCAGTCCTCTGCACATGGCAGGCACTAATTGTGCCTAGCAAAGTGCAGGCCCCCCATTTGAGCGGAGGTCTCAGGGTGGTAAGGAAGCAAAGGAAACTTTCTAATCCTTTGGGTCTCGTCTGCGCAGGCGCGGCCCTCGTGGTCAGACTGGAACCGGTTCAGGGCGGCTGACTGTCGCCATCTTGGCCCTGTTTGGCTACGGCAGGTTCTGCGGTTTTGCTTCTGTGGCGTCTGCCTACGTTTCTGTTAAACTGGTACAGCAGTGGGCATAGGCTGATGGATTGTGGTGTGGGGAAAAGAAAGTAGGTTAGTCTCTGTACTGGCGTGGGTCTCTTTCTGGGGACGAGAGGACGCCGTCAGAGAGCCCCGGGCCATTTACTGGTAGATAATTCAGCCTCCGCAGCTGGACCCAGGTGGGGCTCCATGCGTCGTCATGCTGTACCCATGGCTCCAGGGCCTGGCCTGGAGGAGATCCCTGACTCACAGGACCGGCAAAGCCACTGCACAGGATGCGCGGAAGGGAAACGGGTAGGTTGCCCTGGGGCCCGGCTGTGGAGATGCCAGGTTGGGCATACAGTAGGTGCTGACAAAGTGCTTAGGGATTTGGAAGCTTCGCCCTGTGCAAGCCTCACTGGGGGTTTTGTACAGCAGAGCCTTCTCGTGCCAGGAGCAACGCTCTGTTTAAAGGGCATTTCAAGGAAGCCAGCTAGCACCCGAATAGTTATGATTACGGGTACCAGAATTTGGTCTGTGTCTGAAGGGGCCGAGAGCAGGAGCTGGGCAGGAAGTATCACCCAAATGTGAGTTTTAGGCCTGACCGGACCCCTCCCTTTCTTTGAGAGCGGGCACTGTCCTCTTAGCTTGGGGGCCTGGCTATCAGCTCATGCTGCCCACGGGGCTCACTTCCCCACCTGGCTGGAAGGGATGATGGTCATCCTTCAGAAAGGCCTGCCTGGCAGGAGGATCCTGAATGCAGTGATCAATTAGCTGTGTCTGCCGTGGGTGCAGGAGGGAGGAATGGCTACATATGTGCCCAGAATTTGTCATCACTCATCAAAATGCCTGGTCAAGGCCCCACCTCAGATTCTGCTCACACAGAAAAGCATCACAAGACAGAGATGTCAGCTAATGGCTACACGCCGGCCTGTGGCTACAGCCCTGTGGATGGCCGTGAGGACCCCTCTGGCCTGAATACACGAGAGCAGCTACCCTCACCCACTGAGCCACCCCCAGGAAGGCTCCCCACCCCCCCACCACGACATATGGACGCCTTTCTTGCTCTAAGGCCGATTATATATATCAGAGAATTGACATATATATATGTGCCTGATATATATTACAATACATACAATGTTTTTACAAAATGTACCATTTTACAAAAAAATGAGTTGGCTGAAATGTACAGGTATAGATATATTTTAAAACCAAGAAGCAAAAACAAAAAAATGGTCTCTTGAAACAAAGTGACTTTGTTTTATTTTTCAATTCTAGACGTATGATTTAAATTCTGGGAAATCATCCAAATTTTTTATTCAGACAATGGCTATTAATCAGTTTTGGCTGAATTCGATATTAAATATTTGTTAAGTATGTGTTTCACTAATTTTATGGCCTTTCTCAGTGTTCTAATTAAATAGATCCTTTTTTTAAAATTTGGAAATGTATATTTTTTTTACAAGTTAAAATTATACTAAGGAATCTACCGAAAACATGGGGTATTGTTATTACAATACTGTTACCCTCCAATAATTAAAGGAATTGAAGACAACACTAGTGCACAAAGAAAGGAATTGGTCTGTACTCAGTTTTCAGAATACTTAGCCTAGGTAGATAATGTCTGTGATTTCAAGAAAATTCCCACCAAACTTCTTCCCAAATATTTTAACATCCCATTATTTATTCATGTTATATTTTTAAAAATCAATTTCTGCCATTAATATGATAGCATCTCCCTGAATATTCCTTGAAAAAGAATGCTTTTGTATTAAAAGGAAAAAGAGACTCAGTGTCATACAAGGTAGGTAAACATTGGGTTTAATAGTTTCCTTAAGCAAATTTCCTTACCTCCAAAAGTCTTCAATGTCTTAATTTGAAGTATAATATAATGATATATGTAGTATTCTCTCAAACTCGTTTTCTCATGGAATCCTTTATTCCATGAAGCATCAGAAGAATCTTGTTTTATAGAAATATACCTGTATAGCATCATTCATTCATTCATTCATCTACATGTATGTTTGCTTTCATTAGGCAAAGAGACAGGATCAACAGTTCTTAATATATAGATAATGTCAAGTAAGTGTCACAGAAAATATTTTCTAACTTTTGTCTGGGATACTTAAGATTTTATAGCCACATGCTTTTCCTGTTTAGTTTTCTGTTTACTAATCATAAGAAATATAGTAGAAGGTAGAAAGAAAATAAAAGACTTTATGATTAAAATTAAATTTCACTACAGTATTATTTTGAACCTCAACTAGAGTATTTAAAGAGGAAGTTCATGATAGAATTAATTAATTAACAAAAAATACATTTAAGAAAAGATGGGCCACAAAAACAGTATAAGGCCAAGTATAAGAATCCATTTAAGCAGAGATTAAAACATGCACGTTTTTATTTTTTATGGTCTTTCTTTTGGGAAGAAAATAGGCATTTTTTTAATCCCCATTTTGTCCTCACATGAGTATAAGGTAAGAGTTCTAAGGTCAGTGATAATTCTGCTGTAATGTATATTAAATCAATGTGTGTACTTTTTCTGAATGTTACAAGTCAACTGCTGATAGTTCAAACGCTCTCTCTTTCTTTGATGTCTGCAAGGATGATAACCAACTGTACGGGATGTGGATGATGTGCCTTTCCTGATAGATCCTCTTTTGACTTAGTCTGTTAATTGCTCCTTTTGCAATAAGAGCATTTTCAACTACCTGAATCAAGACTTTCATAATATCACTTAGTGGTTCTTGACAGCTAATGAAGTGTCAAAGCAGGGCTGATAAACTCCAGAGCCTATCAAGAGGGCTGAGTGTAGCATTTTTTAGATTCTGATTTACTAAATGAGGTGGAAGTCATTATGGTCATCAAACAAACTCAACTATGAACTTTTAAACTAATTTCTTGGTTTTTTTAAGGAGAAGTAATTTCTTCTTATTGAGTATTTAGAAATGGTAAGGCAACAGTTATATTGGGAAAAATTAGAAAATCTTTCTCAATTTTGTAATTATACTAGTTTCTACCACTTTTTGAGTTTTATCAGTAGTGGCATTTAACTTAATAAGAAACAAACGCCTGTTTTAAATAACACCCTTACAACATTAATATAAAATTAAAATAAATTTTTAAAATCTTGGAAATCTTGTTTAAAATGCATTGCTGCTTAGGGACACAGCCAAATACATAACCTCAACTTCTAAAGGAAGTTTTGTGAGGTGGAAGTTCATAAGTTGCTCTTTTCATAACAATTGATTAGTTTGAATAGAAAGTTAAAGTATGTGTCTTTGAAAAAATAAACATGTTCCAATTTTAAGTATATAAAATTACTTTCTATTATTTAATCCAAAGTTTAGTGATAACAATATTGTTATAAAGACATGATCTACAAAGATAATCTATTAACTATTTACATGCAAAATAAACAAGTATCAGGAAAATGAAAGTATTAAGATATCAGTGACCTTAGATAATGTTAAAGGACTCTAGTTGCTCACATTGAACTACTCCGAGGGTTTTATTAGGACTGAATAGCACTAACACACACTTTCTCTCCCTGCAGGTCTAAAGGCAAATTTTACCCCTATTGTTCTCTGCATTCAGACTAATGGGAGTGTCTAATTTTGAGTGTGTATTGTGGCCAGCAGGGATTAAAGGGAGGTCATGTTTCGCTCTAAACAAGGTTTATTACTTATCATTCTAACATTGTTATTAGTGCTTTGTTTTGGTTTTTCTTTTGCTGTTTTTTTAAGAGGAAAACAGCCACATTTCCTGATGAAGTATAGAAGAAAGTTTAAAAAGAACTTAAGCTGTTTTTTTTTTTTTGCCTACTCTTGAAAAAGAAGTAAATCTATTTCTGAATTAGATGTTTGTCTTGTGGGGATAAACGTCTCTGTGTCTTGTATTGGTCTAGAGAATCTTCAGTGTCTGCTGTCCTGTCCAGTCCAGAGATGTGCTTGATTTAATGGGCCCTGGGAGAGCAAGGATTTTCCACAAAACAAGCTGGATTTTTAGCTTCATCCTAGGGAATCACTTAGTTGTCCTTTGGGCTCTTAAACCAAACCTGGCTCACATTATATTTAATTTCAATCCCAGAACAGTTCTAAACACGACCCAATCTTGGAATACATTTACAGTGGAATGTTTTTGGAAAAGAGAATAGAATAATTTAAACTTGTCTCATTTTCTGTATAAGGTAAAATTCTTAAATTATTTTGTTTCTATACAAAATTAATTTTAGAAGTAGTACTATCAGATAACTTTACAAAAAAATTATTTTGGCAGAGAAGAATATAGGAAAACTTAATTTTTCCCAAATTATCTATATAATAATCCTATTTACCCCCTTTTCATTTGTGTATGTAGAAAAATTATAAAATGTCAATGAATTGTTATGAACTAATTTCATTAGGGCATCTGACTTCCATTGCTTATCATTGCTGAAATGTGCTCACTTCAAAATTAAATACATTATTAGGGGAAAAATACTTGAGGAGTTCCATCATAAATAGGATATTATTGTCACTAAGATTAGAATGTCCCCAGAACACATTGTGTGGTTTCATCTAGAGACTCTTTGAGTTCATTGGTTTTCAACACCATCCTCTCTCATCTCCCTCCTACCCCTCTGTAGGGAAATCTGATTCAAACAAAATCCTTTTATAAGTAAGCCTGAAGCCTTCATGATCAAAATTCTAGTTATAGAGGTGGGACATTCTAGTTATAGAGGTGGGACATGCCAAGTGAATGCCCGCCCTCCCCACATCCCCCAGAAATGACAATTAAAAAAACATCTCAGGTGAACAACTTCTATTTTTCAACTGACAAACTTAAATTGCATTTGTTTGTGGCACTCAGATACTAATAGTTTAGAGAATGAAGAGACTAGGAGTAGTAAGGGCAGCAGGATAAATTATGAGTTATCTAACCCATATGCACTATTTTACATGATAAACATATCCATTTTATCCACCTAATTGGAAATCCATCTATTCATTCATTCAGTAAACATACAGTAAACACCTTTGTCAGCCAAATCTGGGGTTTAGGTAATTCGTATCCCCAGCCACACACAGCTGCCTCTTGGATTTGGTTACTTGATTTATCCTTGGGAATATTCACATCATCTCCTGGACTTCCTTGTGACCTTCTCTCTCCCTCACAGCTCTAAGAATTAAATAGATTCTTGTCTCAGTTACAAAGGGACACCCACAAACACTGAATTACATATGTTCTCTAGTAAGTTCACGCTTGGACATACCAGTTTTTGTCAGTGATTAAGGAAAACTTTTTTTGCTCCCATAAATGTGTTTTGGGATGGAAATAATGGAAAAATACTGATAAAATACTCAATTTATTTATTCAATAAAAGGTCATTTGCTCAGCATTAAGGCAATTCAAATAAATCATTCTTAAGCAGTTTAAAAAAAATTCTTATAGTGAGCATATGCAACACATAATGGGTGACTAAGTGGTTTATAACTATTTAATTCTCCATATGTGTATATTTTACACAGTTTTGTTACTGGAGAAATGAAATATTCAAGTTGTAAGTATCAGAAAAAGTTTGCTTTCTTTTAGTCATGTGGGGAAATGCTAGTTATTTGAAGAACACACTGAAACATATGCTGTGGTGTTTGTAAATGGAATGACCAAGACTGCCTGAAAAATCAAACTTTCAATTATGTTAATCAGATAAGCGTCCTTTTTTTTTTACTTTGCTAATGATACAGTGCTTACCACTCATAGGCAATTAATGCACAGTTGCTGGTGAACTCACTGATGATGGAAACCTGCCTGTAAAGGAGCCTTACAAATAAAACAAAAGACAGAATCTAGAAACAAATTTTAATCCTAGATCACTAGCCCATCACTTAAAGCACCAAATTAAACTGATTTGAATTGTAAAAGAAGTATCTACATTTCAATTCTAAATTTTTACTGACTAATCATCTTGCACAGAAATGAGTGATCAGTTATAATATATGTTTGTATTAATAATTTTTGTCCACATTGAAACATTTAGTTGATTTATATAATGACATTTAAACTTTCATTGTTATTCTTCCAAGAAGTAAAAATTAACATTATGCATTAGTTATTTTGTAAATTGTTCCCAACTTTTTTTTTTTTTGATTATATGCCTGTGCCCTAAACTTACTGCCATCAGCTATCAGGCAGCAAAAATAAGGAGAAAAAATTAAAGTTACAATTTTTTAGAGATTTATTTAGAAAGAGGATTGAACTGAGAGCTAGGAGACCTGAATTTAAACCTGGTCTCTGCAACTGTTAATGGTAGAGTCACTCATGCTCTTTTGCAAATGGAGGCAATCAGACTACAATCTGAAGTAGATCTCAAATTCAATAATTAATTATCTAGTTAATCATTTCCTCTACAGATAATTAGGCCCATATGCCACTGTGGTAACTTTATATCTAAAGGAACTAAACACATCGTCTAATGCCCATGCAGATAAATGGCATGCAGTTAATGCATTCGTGTGTGTAATGGTCAAAGTGTGTGAGGCATCAGAGGAGGGAGTGATACCTACTAATTCTTAAGGCTTTCATAGGAGAGATGGCTTCTAACTGTACCTTGAAGCATGAGAACATGGGAAATAAACTAGAAGCAAGAGGGGGGAGGCTAGATTTAGAGAAGAGTAAAGTGGCCATTTCTGATAGAGTTGTGGGAACTTATAGAAATAGGCATAGAACAAGGTAGCAAAGGAAGATTAGGGACTGTGACTTTTATTAGGGAGACTGAGCGAAGGTGATAGTGGTGGGTGTAGGTGCTTTTTTTAAAAATAAAAACATTACATTTTTGAAATTGGCTCTGGTCAATTTTTATAATAATGCCTTGAACAATATGTTAAAATTGAGAGAAATTGAAGATAGGGGACCAGTTAAACTATTGCTATAAACTGTAGCAATAAACTATTGCTATTGCAATAATTTCTATGTTTAATGTTACTAAACCAAACTCTGAAAAACTTTATTCATATGATTATTATATATAAAATGACTATAGTAGTGCTTAGCACATAGAATATTTTAAAATAGCCATTTTATAGCCACATTATAAATAATTTAGGGTTTAGATGGCATAATTTTATTGGTTATTTGAATGTAATATATAATTAGAAAATCTAGTCTATAATCTGACATATAATACATATCACAACATTTACTTATTCCTAGATGTTATTATATTTACTTTTTCTGAGTTTTTGCTGCCTTTTTTTTTAAAAGGTGTTTCAAATACTATTTATTGAGACACTTGCTTCTATGGGCCAAGACGAGGTATATACCAGGAAAAGGTTCTAGGATTAGGAATACAAATATAGGTAAAAGCAGCATATTTTAACTCTAGAAAGGGAGCCAAAAAGATAAAGCGGTGATTAACCTACATTATTACATGGTACTGCTTCACAAAGGAAGGCATGATATACTGTCCCTTAGGAGGCTGGAGAATTCACAGGAGAGGCGTAACCTAGATCCTGAAATCTGAGTAGGTTCACACGGTAAGTGAACTCGGAAACCATTGGGAGATAGACCACATTCTAAGCTGTGGTAACTATAGATAGCAGACCATTGAGGTAACTGGAAACAATTCTACCCATGCATGTGTGTGTGTGTAAATATATATATTTATAAATCATTATATATAGGTACATACACACAATCTACTGGTGAACGAGCCCAAAAACGTGTGGAACATACAAAGGGCTCAAATGATACGTTGGAAATTTCTAGGCAGGTTTTAAAGAGGCAAGTGATGTAATATCTGTGCTTTGAAGTTTGATCCATTCCTTGTTTGAATGAATATATTACTAAGAAGTTGTTATTGCTGTAGTTTCTTGAATTGATGGGTGGTCTGTATCCTTAAACCTTGCAAGTTTCCGAATGTCTGATATTGCCTCTCTTTCTTGCTGGGTATAAACTTATTGAGTCACATATGTTTTCAGTTGGGTATTTGCACAAATTCCTGTTTTGTTTTCTGGCAAATAATCTTGCTTTCAATAAGGATGAAGCCCACCTGATAACTTGCCTTCAATAGGTGACTGGGTTTTTATTAATGGATTCCAAATATATTCTTCCTTTATTTAGGAAGTTCCATAACTGATCCTCTGTAAGATTAGATTTTCCTAGCAGATGGTGACATTTCAGTCTGCAGATACGTTTATTTTTAGGTTTTATTTCCTATCTTTTATTCTTATTCCCAATCAATTTCATCTCTTTCAATGAAAATTTGATTTTGTTATTACTTAGTTTGGAACTTTGGCAACAAGACTCAATCCTCTCTCTTCTTTGTCAGTTCCTCTTTCCTATGCTTTTCAATTGCATTTTGGTCAACTTTTTATCTCCTGACAGTGAGTGAGCGAGCTGGAGGAGTTCACTCTCTCACTGTTGGAGTATACAATTGTTGTTTTGACTTGAAAACAAGCTTCACATTTTTTAATATATTTTCTTCTAGGAAAATATATTCTTTTGTATTTTGGCGATTGGTGTGTGTCTTGTGAAACTCCATCAAAGACACTGTGGAGTAGTCTGGTGTTCACACCTTTTACTCCTGCTTTCACTGTAGTTTACCTACAGTGATTTCCTTTAGTAGAAGGATAATGCACACACAATAAATATTGAACATGTGTGTGTTATTAGACCAGTACTTGGCATATAAGTGTTTGTTATGATGTTGCTGCTGCTTTTGTACTTTAGCTGTACTTCTGCTTTTTATGGACATTTTCCAGTAATTTTATAGCCATATAGACTCCTACAGCTTGTTTATGTAATAAAGCATTTATGGATGGAAGGTTTGTGATTCGTTACATTTTAGTTACTAATTACATCATACCTGGGATATTTGTTTTGTAGAAAGATTATTCTGGAGGCAGTGCATAACATGGCTTGTTGGTATAAACCTAGAAAGGAAGTTCTATTAGAAGATAATTAGAATAATCAAGGGAAGAAATTATAAGGAATTGAACTATGAGAGTGGCAGTGAGGATATAAGCAAAAGCAAGTTACAGGAGAAATTATAGTGTTGAACAAAACTGAAGTGATGGAATGGGTCTCTGGATGATGAAGAGGCTCTGGTTTGTACAATTCTTTGGATGAGTGATACTTGCAACCAATTTAAAAATGTACAGAAAGGTGATGATGTAAATGGAAAAAAGAAAAGGGAGTGAGTTCTGATCAATTCCTGCAGACTCTGAGATACTTGTGCAATATGTAAATAGAGGTTACTAGTAAGCCTTTGTTTGGCTTTTGGGGGGAAAATCTGTCTTTGAAGACATACATATGAGACATGTCAAAATACTGCTAGTGACGAAAGCCATAGTTGTGGATAAGATTATACACAGAGCTATTATTGTATAAAAAGACCAAGTACAGAGCAAATAAAATAATATAAATATTTAAGAAACTCTTAACTAAGGTGAATTATGTGATAGTGAGAGGTAAACAAACTTCTCAACAATCAGTTCTTAGTGTTCTCCAAAGCATATTCTTATATTTCTCACTTTTTCTTTTCAATGATCATTTCTTAGTATTCTCAAAAATTCTGCCGCCTTAGAGGTAGTGCAGAGGAGGACAGAGCCTGGCCTCTGGTGTCAGGAATTAGAATCTTGACTCTGTATCTCACAAGCTTTATGACCTAGGATATTCCCAATGTCTATCTGAGTCAATTTCTTCATGAGAAAATATGGAAATGAAAATTTCCACCTCAAATCGTTGTTGTGGGCCTTACATAAATATACTAATAAATCATTCAGCAGTTTTTTTGGCACATAATAGGCACTGAAAACTTATTTCCTTTGTATTTTCTCTTCTGTCTACTGGTTTTTATTCATGTCCTCTTACACTTCCATGTAAGAAGGTTAAAAAACTAGTCCTCGATGAACAAAATAAAGTCAGAAAAATAAGGTGAATTTTCCCACAATATAACTTTATTAATCTCTAAAAATTATTCTTTATTTGTGTTTTTTTGGTCCTTTCTAAACTTTTTGCTGATTAAGTATGAAATGATAATGATAGTAAATAGCACTTGTTTTGTTGTTTTGTTTTTATAGTGCAACCTTTCCTTTCAGCCCTTATTTTGTTTTTGGAAATGTAATAGTAATCTAGGGAGTGATGAAATACAGAATCTCAAAATTTTGGGACCTTGATGAACTTTCCAATATTTACAAATATCTAGATGTGATCATCATTTAGTCAAAATATTTTGGCATCATATAGACCCAAACTTTGACTACTTTAAATAGCATCTTTGTTCTATGAAAAGGACAAAGTTCAAGTCATGGAAAAAGGACATAAGCCTAAAGCCATCAGTGAATACAGGCAGTTTGTTAGAGTCCAGCAACTGGTGGGGTCCTATTACCTTTCATGCTATAAAACTTAGAGAAGGGAGGGTATTGAAGGGAGGGAGAAAGGAAGGAGGAGAGAAATAGAAATGTCATGGAAGTCAGAAATATAGAGAACAGGATGGCTATTGTTTGGATTTGAGGTTAAGTGTACAGCAGTTTTCTATCCAACTATGAGAAAGTCTAGTTCTGGGCGGTCTTGCATTCTAGAAAGCAGTATTCACTTTATTGCCTTTTTGAAATCTGATTCGATCATTGTAATGTAATCATCTGTATAGATCTGTGCTTATCCTAAAGATAATCAAGATACCACAGGAACTATACAACTTTCTTATGTAGAGCTGAATCTACATATGTGATTTTGATGTAAATTTTGTCACCTTTTATTCTTTTCGTATATTAAATATACAAGAAGAGCATTAACTTATAAAATAATTTTTCAGTATCTTAACGTACTGATAGTGACTGCTAACAATGTCTTTTCCTTTTTCTTTATTCAAATAGAGCTACATTAGAGATCCTGATGTATTCCGGGGGAAAAGGCAAATCTGAAAATTTATAAATAAATAAGTATAATGAAAATGACAATTGACTCATTAGAAGAGAATCACAGTTCTTCTCCCATGATTATATTCTGATTAAAGAACAGATCGATTAAAATTTCTTTTCTCCTTTTGCTGCATGATACTAGATTTAAAAAATCTATCAAATGGACTTTGTGTCTTGAACGTCGTAAGATTCATAAGATTTTTTAGTATTACATCATAAGAGAATGCAATCTATTTATAATTGAAAACAGTGCTGCTTGAAATTATATGAATTGATTTTCCCTTCCAGAACATCTATACACTTATGCTTACTGTCTGCATTGTCTTATAGCCTGTCATAATAATAATGGTGATAATAGGTAGCATTTATTGAACACAGACTATTTGCTTGGCCTTGTGACCACTTTATCTTTCATTTTGTCATTAAGCAAATTATAGAAACACTAAATCATTTGGTGAATCTGGAATAAACAAAATGTTTGCTTAATTATCTTTCAAATTTAAGAATACGTAGTTCATTAAGAGTGCTTGTCTGAAATGGCACTTTTGATTACAGTCCTACATTTACTTTTCTCTATGGTTGACACGGCATGTAGAAGTTGAAGTAATGTCTCAACAAGGAAAAAACTGAATTGCACCCAAAAAGAATTAGTGCCTTTGTATGCTTTAGTCTACTAGGATTCACCAAAGTCGAGCTGATTCTATAGAAATTTAGGTTTTTCTAAAGTAACATTTGTTGTTGTTTGACTAAATGTGAACATAGGCAAGATGTAAGAAAGTAGTGGAGTATTAAACATCTCATATTACTGAATATTAATTTTAGTTCCAATACCAAGTTGTGTAATGGTAAGATTTACATAACAGAAGCTGAAAAGAAACACCTAAAATTCTTTGACTCTAAAGGAGTAAAGTCCAAGTTGAAGTTATTTAATATCAATTGCAGCTGAACATGTCTACATATAAGGAAAATAAAATGATACATTTAAGTTAAAAATCATAAAGGAAAACAGAATATTTAAAAATGTGAAATCTAGACTTTGAGAAAAAAATCTCTGATTTTAACCTAGGTTTTTTCACCCTGAAAAGTGGTGAGATAATCTAAGCAATCCAGAATTTGCCCTGGCTCACTGCCAAGAAGGTCTCAAAAAGACTCCTCTCTCAGTTACAAAGCAATGTGTGAAGTCCCTGATACAGAGGAACATCTAAAGAAATTGCAGCAAAAGGAATGATGAGGCAAAGTTAAGTACATTTGAAAGGAATGTAGAATAGCTGCTAACCTGTACTCCAGGAAAAATTGCCTTTTTGTTTAATGAAATGATCCAGCAGTAACATTTTTTAAAGTGTAGTTTGTTTCTAGAGTGATTTCACATGTAAATGACTAAAGACTTTCTCTAAGTTTTCGGTACCTAGGAACCAATAATTTTCCCTGAACTCAACCTGTAACATATTTTTCAATTGTATGAATATTTTCATTGTTTAAAATTGTGATATAGAAAGTCATTATTTTTGCTATTTAAAGTTCAGCATACAGAAGTTGGCAAACAAAAAAGAATACTGTTCTTAATATGACCATTACATTTAATATTAATGTAAATCAAGGAGCACAGTGCTCTTCTTATTTATCCCTTCACCATACAAAATTACTGATGTTAACAAGTTAGCACACTTGGTAAGAAAGTAGAAAAGTACTTTTTTCATTCAGCTCCATCTGGACCCTAATTTCCTACTTATAGTCGAGAAGATCAAACATTAATATTTAACCTCTACTTATACAAACAGGTAATCTTTAACTGAGTGTTTACTATGCAAACTATTGCAGTAATTGTTTTATGAATTATCTAATTTCACCTTAATAATAACTCTTGGGAGATTTATTATTAACCCCATCTTCCAGAACTCGAGGCCCAGGTAGTGTAAGGAACTCATGCTAGTTTACACACCTTGTACGTACTGAGGTGGTGCTTGTGTTTTCACCTGTAACTGTGACTCCATGTTCTATGGCTGTAGTAGTTGTCTTCCTATAACTTCTTCCACATTATGCTTAGACCTCTCTTTCATGGTTTCTATGCATTTCAAATTAAAATCAATCCTTGTGTCTCTTAAATGACCCTCCCAATGATTAATATCTCTATGTAATTTTCTTGGTTTAGACTCAGCTGGCTTTTTAAATTTTTTTAGTTTGCCTAGCTACCTATAGTTTAGTCTCTCTGGTATTAGGGTAGAATTATAGTGTTTAGAATTGGAAAAAAGAGTGAAGGTTATCTAGTCTATTTGATAAACAGATCTCTTTATACAACCTTTCAGTCAATGCATGAATATATCCAGGGATACAGCCCCTGTCTCTGGTAATAGCCCTTTCCATCCTTACACAGCTCAGGGTGCCTGAAATATCAGTCTTACATTGACTCTCTGTAGCATTGATCCTTTACAATCATTTCGTGAGAGGAATGGCATTTACATTCAGATATCATGTGGTGGATTCTCTGTTCTTTCTCTCTGGAGACTCACAGCTCTCATTTATTTCTGATGATGACTTGCATGAATGAAACTCCCTTGATCTATTTCTTCCTTCCCTCCTTCCTTCTATTCTTCCTTCCTTCCGTTTTTTTTTTTTTTTTTTTGGTCAGAGGTAGAGAATAAGATAAGACAAGCCCAGTATTGTACTGTTTCTCATGAAGAAATTAGAAAAGCATCTTTTAACAATGTATTAACAATTAATTCTTCTAATTTTGTGAGTAAGATGTATAGGTAGGTAGGTAGATAGACAGGCAAGCATTCAATTTAATATTCATGACCTGGTAATATGGAAAAGAAACCATGTGAGTTGTGGATGATGAGCTATTAACTATATATCTCCTTACGTGAGGGAATGTTAATTCTGGTAGATAACTCATTTATAGGAATGATTGTAATAATTGACAGTGTGATGCAGATTATGAGTAATTCAAGCAAAATATTACAAATAAATTAATTCTATGAGAATTCTTAGGGATTGCATTTGAACTAGCTTGGAAGAGTGATACTATTTTCTCTAGGTGGCATATAGTTGTGTCAGGAACAATGGCAGGAAAGGCTAATAAGTGGACGACCACAGAGCATGTTTTCCTGGAGGGTTGTGGACATGAGAAAGAGTACTGCGGTGGGGTCTAAACACAGATGGTGTTGATCTGACCTTTAAGGCTAAGTTAAGGAGTTTGAACTTTATTCTCTATTAAAATAATATTTTTGATAACATGGAAAAGGCAATAAGAGAAATAAAGCAGGTAACTTATCAAATGACTAATGTCCTGGGATAGGGCTGGGACATTGAAGCGGAAGGGTCTTCATTTCGGCTTCCTCTCCTTGGAAGGCACATTCTACATTTTATGGAGGCTGATGAAAAGGTTCTGTGTGTGCACGGTAAAAATCTGAATCATTGATTCAGGACACATTTCTGGAGCCTCCTCAACATTTCTATCCCATAAGAGATGGGTTGTGGTGGTATATATATATATATATATAAACCTAATTTCAATTGAAGCAGATAAAGAAAAGCTCTTTGGTGATGATCAACACTTACCTCTCTAGTGAAAAGGTGGACTTACTGTTATATCTATCTGAAGATGTTTTTGTCACTTAAGGTGTAGGTCTAAAAAAGTTCAGTATTTGCCTGTTCACAACAAAAGCAAATTGGAAATCAATAACAAACTGAAAAATTGGGGTCATGTAGTAAAATTTATTTAATTCAGTGTTTTCATAAAAGCCTAACTCAGTTGATCTATTATATATGTCAGTTACAAAATATTACAAAGGATTTAGATGGTGAAGTTAATGATTTAATGGTCAAAAAGACGTAAATAAAAAGAGGCGTCAAACAACCTAGGAGGTTGAACAGTGTTTTCCCCACACTACCTCTGCTCTGTTGGTCCCTATGCTTATCCTTCTGGCAATGACTTGGAGCAAATGAAACCACTTAAACAAGTCTTAGTAAAGTTAAAGACATTTTGTATACAAAGTGACCATTCTGATCTATTACTACATGGAGAGATTGCACCAGCCCAGTTGTTTGGACAAGGTATTTCTCTCCTTTCTTGTGTAGGAGTGTGTGGTCTTGAATATGAAATCAGCAAACTAATGGGAGTATAAGTCCCACTTCAATGAAATGTAAAGAAGTCCTGTATATTTTTTACTACCACAAAGAATAACCACTGATTTGTAACTACAGCAGGCAGCAGCCTCATTACCATGTACCAATAGTCTGTGTTCATATAGGACCTCACATTAACACCCAATGTCTTGCTTTGTTACCTTGCAGAAATGTTGGAATCCAACAATGTGATCACTTTCAATGGCTTGGCAAACAGCTCCAGTTATCATACCTTCCTTTTGGATGAGGAACGGAGTAGGCTGTATGTTGGAGCAAAGGATCACATGTTTTCATTCAACCTGGTTAATATCAAGGATTTTCAAAAGGTATCTTTATTCTAATATATGTACTATTCTTTTGAAACAATTCAAGTTATATAGAATTTTCTAGTTATTTAACAGTGTGACAACTGAAAAAAATTGTTTAAATTAATATTTTATCTTTTCAGACACAAATAAAAATAATGCACTGATCTATCACAAATCAGTGGATGTAGTAAACCGTCAAAATTATCAGGGAGGAAACTGTACTATTTTCAGTGATCATTATAAGAAATACTAACTTTAGCTTATTCTTCCACAGTTCTATCATTTTTCCTGCATAAAATTAAATACCTAAAGCATTATAGAAATATATCATAATTGATTTCATGTACTAGGTATATATATTTATATATAATTTACATATCTCTCTATATTTCCAGCACATGCAGAGTTCATCACTCATCATACACATGCCTCATCTGAACGTTGCCTGCGTTTGGAAAGTTTATTAGAGCACAGGCACTCTCATTCATTTACATATTGTCTATATCTGCTTTCATTCTACAATGGCAGAGCTGAGTAGTTGTGATAGAAATCATCTGAATCACAAAGCCTAAAATATGTACTATCTGGCCTTTTAAACAAAAAAGTTGGCCAAACCCTGATCACAAAGATCAGTTTTCAGTGTCAGGTTTTTGCAAGTATGGACATTTAGAAACTAGCCTTCTATCAGTATTTTTAATATACTTTATTGTGTTTCTGGATTATTTAATTAATAAGCTATACAGTTTGGAAAAAAAATATGGATTGACAGATTAGTGGAAATTGTGCTACTGAGTCTATATGCTGTATTCTAAGTCAAACAGTTTTTTTTCAGTCGGTATTTCCTGTCAGTTCTCTGAGGAACAAAGATCTTTATGCAACAGCTTTCCCAAGAGTGGTAATATAACATGCTTTTTAGGGTGCATACACTTTAGTGTATGTATGTATGTGTGTGTGTGTGTGTGTGTATATATATATATATATATATATATATTAGTTTTGCTGCTTCTTAACACTTGGTTTTAAAGTCGTGTGCCTCAACTTTTTATAAACTGTAACATATTGGACAGTTATTTTAAAAAAGTAACAGAATTGTAAAAAGCTTTTTTTCTGGTTGGAGAATGTTGTTTTGGGATAAAGTGAAGATTTAATTTCAGGGCTGATTCATATCTCTAATAGAGTATACTGCTAAACCTAAGACTTTTACTTCTGTTACCCAAACATTAAAATTCTGACTATATATTAAGAGATTTGATTCATAACATATAGTCAAATAAAATGGCACTGCCCTTAATGATATATTTTGGAATTAAGATATAACATTTAAAAATCACCTTGGATATTTCTTTTTTTGATGTTCCAATATATTAGATTTTGAAGCTTCCTCAGATTAACAGTATCCCTAAGGTTATCTACTATCTAAGAAAACTGATTATCCATTGTTTTTTCTGAAATGATAAAAATATTTATCTTAGCATCTTTTGTAAAGGTCAAAAAATAAGCAAGTTTTTGTTGTTTTAGTGAAAGATAACCATCCTTTATAAAATGAATGAAAAATCTAAGATGATTAGGAAGACTACATATTTTAATAACAGGAGGTTATATCAGTTCAAATTTTCAGTGTTTATAGAAATTTCATCATTTTGTGAAATCCATATATATGAATATATATATACTTATTATATCTATGTATCTATTGTATATATCTATATATCTATAAATAGAAAATATTTGAGCACATCTCACCTCAGAATATATGTTTAATGTATTCAACATTTTTTCTGAATAAATATTCTTAATTTGGTTTATATATTCAATTGGCTCTAAAATTGAAAAGGACTAAATGGTCATATAAACAACCTACTATTTTATAGGTAAGAAAAATCCTAGAGACATTTGTGTGCCCAGGATGCATCACTTGTAATAAACATATACTGAAATAATGGGTTAAATAAAAGTTCAGTGACTTGCCTAGTGTTATAGTGTTCTTCTTATAGGCTCTTGATTCAGATCATTATTCTAATAATAGAAGACATATTTCTAATTTTAAAGCATTCGTTTCAATACATTATTTAATTTTAATTATATCACACTCTTTATAAGGGTAAATATAGTTTACTTAAGGATTATATCTGTTTGTCTATATTGTCTATTAATGCTCTTTTTAACCTATACGTAATATTATTCAACAACTTTTTCCTAAGCATCTACTACTGTGATAAACTGTATAGGGGGCACTAGGATATGTCATCAGTAATTCTTGAGGAACTTACAAGATAATACTAAAGATGTATGAGCATAAAGGTAAATACTAGGCCAATCCCTGTTAGAGACAAAAACACAGTCTCAGGCTTGGAAGGACCATGAAAAGATTCTTGGCCTTGGTAAAGGTCTCAATCTCCTTAAGGCATAAATGCTTATTCGCTAATGAGTAAGAAGAGCTACCATGGGTAGATGTATAGAAGCCTAAAGAAGGGAAAGTCTAAAATAGATCATGAAGCACTCTGAATATGAGGGTAAGAAATTTAGTCACTGTTAACTGAGACGTTTTTGAGCAAGAAGAAAAAATATCAACAGGTTAACAAATCTAACCAAAAGATAGGAATTATTCTTCATGGAAATAGATGCTATTGGAAGGACAATTTATATATTTGTTCCGTTGACTTATAGTTATTCTCATTAAATTGCTTTCCAAAAGACCACTTTCTACACCAGAATTTATTTTACTCATGCCAGATCTTTAAGCTAATATTTTTTTACCCTGATCTGTAACAAGTTGGGAGTACACACCCCTCTAAATATGAGAGAATTTAGCATGAATGTTAGCAAAATTACTTTTTATTAATATTTGTCATAAGAGAGAAATCACAAAATGGGGCCCATGTTGTGTCAATGCTGATAATCAAGAGCTAGGAGACTACGAGAAAACAACCTGCCCTTTTCAATTTAAAAAGTTATCTGTTTTAATAATCTGTGATTCTTGCACAATCTAGCTGGAAAGCTGAATATACAGTCAATAAATTTTAGCTCTTCTATATATTATTTTTGTGTCCCAGAGAAAATCTGTATTTGATCCTCCTCCTGTGTATGTTTTACTTTACATACACAAACACACATGAAAAGAAAAGTACATGAAAAGGAAAAGAATACATAAATTAAGAGCTTCAAATGGTAAAAATAAATCCATGTCCAAAAATTTTTAGGGCTTTTTATTGTGATATGGACCTGAAATGCATTTGCCATGTCATCATAGGTTATTTCAATATGTCCTAAATTCTTGTTTATAAATGTGTTTTATTTTGCTCTTTAATTCCCTAGATTGACTATCACAGCCTTTGCCCAAGTTTATGACCATTTATACTGAATTATCTAGAGGTTCCCAGATGAATGATAATCAGTCATTTTGAGACTAAAAGCTTTCTAGCAGACATGGATGATGAACTGCCATCATCTCTGGATTTTTCTTTTACATATGACTTTTTTTTTTCCCCTGAAATTAACTAATGTTACCAGAAAAGAAAGATGAATAAAAAAAAATAAAATTGCTCTACCCCAGTACAGATAGGAGTCATGGGAATTGCTCAGGGGACTGGAAAATTTTATATTAAAATTTAGATGAGGGTATTTGAATTAATATTATTGAGGGAAATGCATCTACAATCCTCTAAGCCATGAGTCATGCCTTGATTTATCTACCACTGTCACCTGATTTATCTACCACTGTCACTGTATTCAAACAATACAGGAACCTCTGGAAAGATGAAGACCAAATATCAGGGATGAAAATACAGTTATTACACAGTTAGTCTGAGTTTTGCCCACAGTGGGGAAGGTGATTTTTTTTTTAGAGCTATCTATTTGCTTCTTCATTTCCTCCTTTATCTCCTGAAATTATGTAGTGCTACTCTTACCTATTTTCCCTGTCCAAAAAAAAAAAAAAAAAAAATTCCTTTCTAAAATGGGTTTTTCTAACCCTATCAGTTGCTCATTATAGCATGTCATGCTGAGATTTGAATGACAGAAATGGATCCAGAGCACCTGATGTTAACATTTCAAAATCACTATTTTATGATAAAGACCAATTCATTTAGAAGACTGCAAGCCACATTCTATGCTTATTTCTATCTCTCTTCACTGGATTCTCACGTGGTCTCAGGATGATCTCCCTTTCCCAACCTGCCTTACAATTCTTTGCATTGCACACTGCTTACATCTACTGACTGCATAAATTTCTGTGTTGCTCAACTTTCATTTATACAGCAAAGCCTAATGGGTAGACAGAGAGTGAAAGATGTTAAGTTCATGCCAATTGACTGATGGTACTGCAAAGTCTTAAACTAAGAGGTTCCTGCCACATAATGCTTTATGGAACTTTCTTTATCTCAGTTGCTCCACTTGTTCTAACAGACTATAAGGTTGGATCTCTTAGAAAACTTAATTGGAAGAAAATAATGTTTCTTCTCTGCCCTTAGATTGTGTGGCCAGTGTCTTACACCAGAAGGGATGAATGCAAGTGGGCTGGAAAAGATATCCTGGTAAGTATCAATCTACTAAGTTATTTTAGTAATTGCATAAGGAATTTATTACTCTATCATCATTTTTGTCCAGTGTTATATTAAACACCATTCTTTGCTTCTGGACTTAGAAACAAATTAATGATATTTGATTTTGAATATTGACATTTTTATGTAAAGCATTGAAAATCTTATGTAAAGCAAGTGGGTAGAAAATGACAATACACCTGAATAAAGCAAAAATGGGTTCCTTTTGATGATTTATATACACAAAAGGTAATTAACAGTTTTAGCATATATACTTATACTCAATAAGTCCACTTATTTGTGCAGATTTGTTTTCATGTTAATTCCTCTTGAATTCCTTTTGAATGAATTGAAATTTTTCTTCTTCTGAATCATCATGATTAAATTCCCCTCCTTCTTTCCATTTCATTCTATTCCTTTTCTTTCTTTTCCTTTCCCCTTCTTTCCTTCTTACATTTCTTCTTTTTTCTCCTTCCTCCCTTAGAACTTCTCTCTTCCCTTCCCTCCTTCTTTCACACATTTCATGCACTCATTCCTTAAATAAATATGGATTGAGAAATGACTATGCAACAAACATTGTCCTGGGTACTACGGACAAAAGATGAGTGAATGGTAAGCAGTCCCTACAATGGTTGTACCACTGTTAGTAGGTAGAGGCCATTTTTCCTGAGGTAAACTTTGTCAGTTAAATTAAGTGGGCCACTGGTTTGAAGTATAGCCAAGGATCTGCACAGATCATGAAAGGCAGTTATAATCATTTAAATCAATAAATTAACATGAATTCAGGATTTTAAATAGTTGTATTATTTTAGGTCTTATCAGATATTTTTGGGTCCAAAACACAAGGAAATAAGTTTAAAAGTTTTGTCTCTATATTAGCATTTAGAAGAAATTTATTCTATGTGCATAAAGACATAAATCAACTTGTATGTATGTATATAGACATATAGATATTTTCAAGGGACAATCTGATTGATTGGTAGCAGCTGCCTAAGATTATGTATATGTTTAGAAGGGTTTAGAAGTGAAATCAGTATTCATGGAAAAGAATGTCTCAATCTGGTAGCAGAGTTGGCTACAGGTGAAGGCAGATAAAGGAGCACAAAGCACAGGTATCTCCCATCCATGATTAATGCATATCAGCAAACATGGGAAATTCATCCTTAAAAATTTCAATTTAAATATAGTGATTACACGTCACATTAAACCATAGTACAGTAAACATTTTTCTGATTATGTGAAAGTGGACAAAAAATTCTGTTCTATCAAATTTTATACTACCCCAAGTTAATACATAGGTTGGGATGATTGAAAAGGAGTAAATAGAAAGAAAAATGAAGTAGGAGTCCAAAGAATCAAGAATTTTATGTTGACTCCCCACTGACTCATTAATTTTAATTGAGCAAGTACCTTAACTTTTGGGGGGTTTTAGTATCGTATCCATTTAATGGGACATATTTGCAGTTGTGAGAAAGAAGTTCAATAGCTTTTGTGATAATTATTTAGAAGTAGGTAATATTGCATAAATGTAGGCAAAAAATATGACTGAATACACAAAAATTTATTAACATCAAAATGCTATATTTACCATTAACAAATTATGTTGAAAGACTTCAGTGTGATAATAACTAAGGATGGAGAGAAATGGAGGTTTTACCTGTATACAGCTGTGACTTTTAAAAACAGATTTTTTTTTTTCTCTTTCTGTTAAAGTGTAAGAGGTGAAGACATGGAAACTTAGAATTACTGAGAACTCTATCCTGTGCCAAGTACTTTGATAATTTAGATAGTATTTTATATATGTAGTTTTAACAATAATCTTGTCAAGTGGGTATCATTACCACTGTTTTCTTAAGAAATATAATGATTCAGCATATTCATTCAGAATTGTTTCATTCAAAAATTTTGGAACAAAAAAAAAATTTTGGAACATTTTGAGTACTATGCTAGAAGTCAAGATCAAAATTTTTGTGCCTCTGCTGAAGTTTTTGGTGTTGTGTGGCATGTATGGATTTGAACTTAGCTATTAACACACAGATAATAAGCAATAGAGATTCAAATAAATACCTTACCTATTCTGATCTTTTTAAGCGTGCGGATGTAATGATAACCAGCTCGTGACATTCTTGTAAGATTCAATCACAAATGAAATTATTACATAGACTGTAATGCATGATACAAAATTAACTATTAGTATCTGTAACAGAGTTGCTTAGACAATTTCTAAGTGAAAACATCATTAATGAAATTTATTTGGTCCTCTCTAATGAACATGACCACTGTAGTGTGGAACTGTTCTGAATTCAATTCCATCTGAACACTGAAGATAATAACCATACTTATCTGACAACTTATCTGGATTTTATAAAAAGCACTGAGCCAAGTACTGAGCATATTTCAGTTGCTAAGATAGCAGATACTCTTTTGTATTTATGGTTTCCAAAATTCGCCTCAGTACATTTCCCTTATCTTCCATGCCTCTCGCCTTGCCTCCCCTGCTCCTCTCCCTCTTCCTCTCCCCTTCCCTCCCCTCCCGTCCCCTCCCCTCCCCTCCCCCTCCCTCCCCCTCCCTCCCCTCCCCTCCCTCCCCCTCCCTCCCTCCCTCCCTCCCCTCCCCTCCCCTCCCTCCCTCCCCTCCCCTCCCCTCCCTCCCCTCCCCTCCCTCCCTTCCTCCCTCCCCTCTCCTCCCTTCCTCCCTCCCCTCTCCTCCCCTCCCTCCCCTCTCCTCCCCTCCCTCCCCTCTCCTCCCCTTCCTCCCCTCTCCTCCCCTCCCTCCCCTCCCCTCCCTCCCCTCGCCTCCCCTCCCCTCCCTCCCCTCTCCTCCCTCTCCTCTCCCCCTCCCCTCCCCTCCCCTCTCCTCCGCTCCCCTTCCCTCCTCTCCCACTCCTACTCCACTGTCAATACTGAACACTGAGGGATTCTGGTAATAGCCCAGACACAGTTATTTCAGCAGCTGCAATAAAGTCAGGATCCCCACAGTGCCCTATGAATAACCTTAATCATGACCTCAGAGGTTTCCTCTCTAAGAAAAGCAACTTTATTTTTCAGGTTTACTGAAAATGCTTATGAGTTTGATAGAACTAAATTAAAAGGAGCTAAAACATACGGTGTTTGCTAAGTCTGATACAGGGTATTAATGGCACCTGATTATTTCATAACACCTTTTAATATGGATTCTGAAACTTATAAATTATGTCTTATATATTATGTTAGAGATAGGTAATTAGGTGTGCACTGAAAGATGTAAATTTTTCAAAGTTTAACAGTATGTCAATATTAGTCATACAGATCTTAAGCCAGCTAATTAATGTAACCTGATAAAATGCTCATACTTTTGTTATTCCTCTACATTCTACATTAAATGAATTCAGTCATTGTGAATTTTTATTCTTCTTTGTTAACACTTATTTAATGAAGGGAAAACACAACAAGTTCCATATATTTTAGTTAAAAGAAAAATATATTTTTCCTTTAGCTCTTAACACTAAACACCAAACACTAAAGTATATTTAAATAATAAAATATATTTCGTACTATTTTTCTGGTAACCCATCTCATTCCTTTAATATTGCTTTTCATTGACTGTTATGCAAAATACATTTTGTGCATGTGGAATGCACAAATTTTATTAAAATTTATCTTACTTTTCAGGAGACCTCACTTATGTATCTCAACTTACATAACTAATTTAAATAGGATACATGACATTTATTGGTTATGTTTGGACTTTAACATACAGATGCATTTTTTTTCTTTCTTAATATATGATTTTAGAAAATAGCAAATAGTTGATTTATTGGGATTGTAACATTTCTTCCTTGATAAACATAAAAAATAGAATTAGTATTTTTACCAAAAATTTCTTAAATAACCACTTAAAAAGAAAGATTAAGGGTAAAGAGGTTTTTTTTTAATTTTCATTCAACACCATATTTGTTAAGTGATACATGGACAGTTTGAAGGAAATTCTGCACTGTATCTTGAGTAAATAATAGCTGTGACTGATGGGACAGTAATTCCTTTCAAAGACCTCTTGTGATGCTCAAAACCACATGAATGAGGCCTTGAGTGGTTTTTGCAGCCATCAGGACTTCAACATAGAATTGTAAGCAAAATAGGAAGTGACCTGAACATTTATAGAAAAGTAAACTAACAACCTTCTTGAGTGCTCTCCGTGGTTTCTAGAATCCAAGTTTACCCTTTTCCTACTGGTTTTAGTGTTTTCTCTAAATGTCCTCTGCAAGTAAATCTCCTTTAAACAAACCATCCTGGAGGAAGTGCTGTCTTCTTGGTATTAGATTCAGATGCAAGAATACAATAGGAAAAACAGGACAAAGACACTGGTTATTTTTATGTATCTTGAGAGTAGGTCATTTTTAAGTCCGGTTAAGATGGTCAACATGGTATAGCCACCCAGCAAGTCAGGATATACCACTTGATTGAACCTACATAGTTCCTGTGTCACTAAGTGTAGCATTATACAGAAAGTATTCCCCATTCTCCCAGGCAGCTGAGAAGATACAAACCATCATTTCTCACAGCTCAGTTTTGCATCATACATATATATTAAATCAGCTGCTGGGATTTGAGCAACTAGTCCACAATGAAAGGACTTTGTGGTAAGAGGGAATCTACAGCCAAAGACGTGTATAGTCTCTCTCTTTCTTCATATATACATAGATGGAGAGAAAAAGAGAGAGAGAATACAAACGTGCCTTAGGCTGCTGATAATGGCATTTCTGACAATAAGAGTAATCTAAACTTATTTTTTTCCAGAAGTGAATATGCAGGATATATATACTACCATTGCCTTCTTTTCTTGGTGTTGTAAGTTCTAAACATTTACGTTGTTACGATATTTTTATATTAGAGGAGTGAAATGCTCATGAACTTTTCCACTGTTGTTACTTGAGAGTTGTAATTTTAAAAAAAATTACATGATATATATTATTGTACAGATACCCTCAATAAGGACATAAATGCAATCCAGATATCTCTATTCTGACTGCTATTAGCTGCATTTACTTTTATTTTTGATATTTTTCTGGTGCTTAAAATCCACTTTGTATTCACAATAACATTTCTATTGAGGGATTAACTTCCTTGACCCTGTTTTGCAAATGAAAACTGAATACATGCTAAGCTGGTAAAAGAATCTGTTTCGAATCAATAGCTCTCTGAATCTTCTTTGTTTATCCTACTAAACCATCTCTCTTTGTACTAAGTTTCAGTAAAACCAAATGGCAACCGTATGACTATTAGAAATATTTTGAACATTGTTGGAAATCAAAATTTCAACCATCTGAGATGAACAAAAAAACCAGATTCTCATAAAATCGCTCTTGTTGGATACATTTCAAAGTGCAATATCATGCACCTGAATTTTGGGACATTTTTGCAGTTCTTAAGAGATATATTTTTGTCCTTAGTTGTTACTCATTTTTAACATATGATATATTATTACATGTCTGTCAAATTTATCATGACTCAAATTGCAGGACCTCAACAACACTAATTTTTGCCAAGTGAATGCAACTGAGAATTTGAAGCTACACATTCATCTGAAGTTGCAGTACAGTCTAAAATGCATGTTAGTCCTTGAATTTCATTTACTTTTTCAAAGGTCAAAGTTGATATCAACTTAATTTTTTAAATTTTATTTTAGGGACTTCAAGGCATGTTAAAACTCTAAATGGATAATTAGAATTACCTCTGATTCTATAAAAATCATAAGGTTTCATTAAATCTCGAAACCCTGATGTTTAATTGTTGGGAGATAATTTTTCATAGATCTCTCACACTTCTGCACATCTGATGAACAGAGGAACTCTTAAGCAAAAGGATACTTTTAAAATAACCTTGAGAAGTAGAGGCAGTGTCTCCCTCAGAGCAAAGGGCAAGTTATGCTCACCTGCAGGTACAATGAACATAACGTCTTCCTTAAAATGTAATGGCCAGGATGCTTATGCCTAGTATAAAGTGTTCAGGTTCCCTCAACCCAGAGTTCCTCTGCTGTAATGCACCTCACTGCATGTGCAGGTGTCACTTGGCCCTCTTCTCACTGCCCAGTGGGAATTGGAGCTTGGGTAACTGGCATGAGAAATGCTGATACTTTGACTACTGATATTTCTGTAAACAATAAAGTCATTTATCTCTGATTCAGGAGCTGTATATCTTCTGCCAGCATCTGCAAAACTGTGTCAGGGTAGCTCGTTATCTTACAAGTAGAGCAGAATCATAGACCCGTTACTGTTCCTGATAATATTGATTATAAGTTTTTGTGGGCACCCTAGATGACCTCACAAATGAAAGACTATGGTCACTTTATTCATTTTTAAGTATGATTCCATGATGAAATTTGATGATACTTCAGGTATATAGACAACTGATTCCTGATGAGAGCAAGTGAAAGACTTCTTATTAAATGTCACAGAAATGAGCATTCCAGTTTTCATGTGCATTCATGTGTGTATGTTTATTTCTGCTTGGAGGTAAATAACAGGCAAACTGATAACAGTTTAAATTCAATATTCAAAGAATACTAGTAATAAGGATAGCTAACATCTATTGAAGCTTACTGTGTATATTAGGTATTATTCTAAATCGTTTCTTTTATTAACTAATTTATGTAACTCCTTTTTGGTTATAAGATACACATTTCCTTTCAAAGGGTGTAGTCCCAGCTTACCTAAGTGACACACCACAATTCTGCCACAGCTATTGAGAAACAATTGCTGTATTTGCTGTTTGACTGTGACAATGATTCATACCATCTACCACTTTGATAAAAAGAGTGATTATAAGTTTATAATTGATAGTCCTTACTGTTGGAGGACTGGAATTTTATGAAAATTCTAATGAACAAAATATAACTCGCCTTTGTAACGGGAATGAGCACAGATTAATATTCAAAACCAATTTTATTAAATCCACCTCTCATTACCACCAATTATGGGTTTAACCTCTTTTAACTGTACTTAAGAAGAAATGAACAATTCATAATAGACTTCTTGCCCAAGTCATGGCACGGTGTGTGGAATCGTGTGAGAGTTAAGCGGACATGAAAATATTCTAACCAACAAATGGATGATTGATTATTTAAAGAATAAGATGTTACTCTTCCGTTAATAAGTGCTAGGCATCATACTATGTACTTTACACAGATATGTCATTAATACCAATTTTAGTTGAAGAAACTGAGGCTCAGAAGTCCTAAATAACTTTCTTGTAGTCACGTAGCAAATGGAAAATGATGCTTTAATAATTCTAACCCCTGTCTGACTGACTTTTAAAGCATCAGATTAGTATAGGTAACTACCTTCATGTTATTTCTATTTTTTCATTTTGATTTTATTACTTTTGTTCTATGTTTTTCTTAAATTCTTCAAGAATACCTTTTCAAATGTAAATACATACCTAAGACTAAGTAACATTTTCATTAAATATTAATAAATATAAACAAATTTTTTAATTCTAAAGTTTAAACTTTTAACTGTATTCAGAAATTATTTTTAAAATTATATATGTATATACATAATATATATACATATAAATGTGTGTATAATCCACATATATTATAAATATGGAGTATATGTCTAAATGGATTATTGTAAATGGTTAAAGAGCCTCCATTTATTAGAATATATGTAGAATATTTTATATTATTAATTATATAATAGCATTTAGTACTTTAGACATTAAGGATTTCAAAAGTTTTTTACTTTTGATATTACACAAGGCAGAGGGTAGAAAAGAGGTATATATGAATTTTAAGAAAGCATTCCTCTAGGGCTTCCCTGGTGGCACAGTGGTTGAGACTCCGCCTGCCGAGGCAGGGGACATGGGTTCGTGCCCCGGTCCGGGAAGATCCCACATGCCGCGGAGCAGCTGGGCCCGTGAGCCATGGCCGCTGAGCCTGCGCGTCCGGAGCCTGTGCTTCGCGATGGGAGAGGCCTCAACAGTGAGAGGCCCGCGTACCACAAAAAAAAAAAAATAGCATTCCTCTAAAATCTGGATTTCATTTTTTTTCTCCTTCCTTAAAGCTACATCTCATAGGTGATTAAAGATGCAATTCATCTCCCTTATTTGAGTATTAAATTCATTCATGATAAATGCATATATGTTAGAATTAATATGCCAGCTAATTCTGTCCACAATAAATCTCTTTAGATTGTAAATCTACCTACTTGGTGTAAACCATTGACTTAGTTGCCTTAAGGCATGAGCACTAAGTATTCAACAACCTTGCGTAATATTGGAAACCACAGAATGTCGTTATTGAAATCAGAGTAAGGTTTTTGACTACATAATAGTTCTGGTTTGGCAGGAAAAAATATTCAGGTTGGTTTCGCATAGTATTTTACAATTTTTTGCATTCATTTGAATATGAGATGAAGAAAGGTTATGCTAAGTACATATTGTATGGACCACCCACAATCAACTAACTCCAGTGAGTGGTACAAATGTAATAATTAGATCGATAGCACAATGTAAAATAAAATATAAGCCAAAAGTAGACATTATCAGCTTCTCTGGTCCATATGACATTTCAAAGTGAAATTGCTCAAAGCTCCTTTAAATAGTAGAAGAGAATCACATTGGCTAACTTTTGCTAATACCATGGTCTGTAGTGCTTAGGCATATAATTTTGACCAAGTTTGAAGGTTTCAAATAATTTGAAAGAAAAATGTTTATAGAATCTTAATCAGTATTTCTAGAACTTCAAAACAGATAGTCAATCCAGAGGTGAAAAACGAGTCAAATGGGATGCTTAATTGAAATGAGCATTCAGGTAAAATGTTTTGGTATCCTTGGGCAGGAGTCTTCATTTAGTCTATCACATCATTGAAACCAAGTTAGAATTTCTTTTCTAATTGTCATGGATTTGAAGATGTTATAGTTCAATTAATATGAATAGACTCAGATACTTAAATAACTAGCCATGGAGTAATGCCATCTTAGTTGTTCTAGTTGAATCAGTATGTTTAAAAAAAATTCTCTGAAATCAAAACAAAACAAAACATTGAAGTGGAAAGGTCCATTGGTTTGATTATGCCATCATTCTTCTTAAAAAGGAAGGGGAAAATGTCTCCCCAGATGGACAGAACAGGCTACTCACTATTTCATCAGGTGGATATTAAAAAGTTCCAAGTCACAAATTCAACATTAGATGGCTAAGACTATAAATAGGACACAGTTAAGTCTTAGTTCTATTAGACATGCCTCTTTGAAGAAGAGATTTCTAACATCCTTTAGTGAATGCTGAGGTATTAGGAAGACATGATTATGGATGATCTGATCACAGCTGTAATAGCACAGTGTTAAAAGAAAAAAAGACAAAACATTATTGCTAGGTAAGCATGGAACAGCTTAAATACAGAGAGGGATGAAGTGATTGACGGGAACAATCTCACGGATTACTGCTTTGGCACGAAGATTCTCATATTCAGCCAGCTTGCCAAATAAATTGACCAGAGAAAAAGAAAGTCAACAGATTAACTTCAGGAATTAAGCTTATTAATGGATTTTCATGCAGAAATGTATCCACCCACTATGATAGGAAAAGGCTTCCTTTGCTTTCCCAGCTGCTACATTATACATTAAAATATTTCAACATAAATTGCTGATGGGATAGAGACTTTTTTCCTTTTTAAATGAGTGTTCACTGACCTGAGGCAATGTTGTACTATATCCATTAATGTTGAGCTGATTTATATTTGAACTAGAACAAGTTGTTTGATTTAATCATGAACTGAATATATTTAAATGTAGATTGTTCATCTTCACGGCCTTCTCTCCTCTTTTCTCTTCTTTTATTTAGAGTAAAATTTCACTGCTCCATCCATAATTTAAGAACATGCAAGGAGGTAATTGGAATTGGAGGTAAATTACATTCTTTTATAGAAAGTGTAATTATCAGAAGTTAGTTAAAAACACCTCTATTCTGTTTTAATTTTCATGCATGGAGCAGTTGTTTTGACAGATGGATGGACTTTATTTTTTAACTGTCCGGGAAAAGTCTTTGTAACACACTCTAATCAGTGCTGCATATTTGTGATGTTTGTTTTTGAATCACTGTGCATTTGGCTTCTATATCCTTTTCTGGGGGTAGACATTTTCTTTCTAAGTTATTTTTCCAGGCTAATATCTCTGTGTGTAATTCCTCTCTACATTTGACCTGAAGGCACTAGAAACTCTTAAAAAATAAGTATAAATGGTTTGTCACTAAGGATGATGAATCATTGGGCTTCATGTGTGGCCTTGGGTTTGCTGGTTTATAACTGCCTTTACTTTTACTACTAGGCTAAGTTAACAATTTATAATGCTGTTGTTCTGGAGTACATTTCAGTAAAATAAGAGCTCAGTATGGTTGCCTGACTCTCGGGAAGCCAACTCGTGGCTAAACTTGTGTGTGTATCAACTTAAATTCCAAAAAGGATCCAGGTTTGAAAAATGAATTCATTTTGAACTGATTACATTCTCTTTATTACGTTGTAAATCCACTAGTGCTGAGCAAAGCAGTGCAGTAGTTGAATGCCAAAAAGTACATTACATTCTGAGTTTTAAGAATCGTCACGGTTCAAGAAAAGGTCAGAAACACTCTTCTTCTGTCTCCCTAGAGCAGAAATGTGTGAAGTGTGTTTCCTTTTTCTGCCATGCTTCCTTTTTTTTTTAGAGGAATGTCCAGGCTGCTTCCAAATAAAATGAATATCCCGTTTTGGAACACTCAAAAACCTTGGCAGCAACAAGCTGGAGAATGAAGGCAAATGAATGACAGGGATTGATACTCTTTTATGTAGGTTTTCTATTTAAAGAACAGTCATTACTCACAATGTCTCTTTCAAGTTTTGGGTTCTTCTCTGTGCAGTTCTTTTAATTCACTGTTTCTTCCTAAGTTGTTATTGATGAGTTTCCTTGCAGCTATTTTAAACCAATTTTGAAAGTATTTCATTCAATTTCTTTGTTTCAGTTCAGGTGTCTTAACATACTCTCTAAACCCCAGAAATTTCTCCCCATTCTATTTGCATCAACCTTCACTTCAAAATAATGTTGAGCTAGCCCCCAGGCACAGAGACAGTACAACCTGCTGCCACCTGGGAAAGTTCACTGGGAAAATCATTCCAGGCCTCAGGCTAGTAGGCTGGGTCTAGCTGCTTTGTAGGGCAGATAGAATCTTTATCAACATTCTCAGTAGAACCCTTTGCCAGGTTTCACAACTATAGTCCCGTGATTTTTTCCAGCAGCTCTGTAGAGGAATAGTTGTCATATCAGAGTGGTGCTTCTTTGACAGTTAATAGAGAACAAAATAAAATTAGGATATTCAGTGTGGCTCAGTTCCCTAGTTCTCAAGAATCCTGAGAATTTTTCAGTCAATAATTATTGCTAATCAGTTACCCAATCTATGAGATAAGAACCCACAGATTCTATAATCTTAGAATTCATAACAGTTGCAGAAGTGACATAGCCTTCATTTGTATGCACAAGTATCTGCGCTCATGAAATATTCCCTTCCTTTTTTTTTCCTTTATTGCAGAGAACTAGGGTCTATTCTCAAATTTCTAGGATGCCCTGAGGTGTTAGTAATGAGATTAGAGAAACTGGGTTTGTATTTTAAATTCCCTGCATATCTTTATAGGTATAACTGTGGGCAAACTAAAACCCTGTTCTTTTCTAAAATGAACAATACATCCATCTGGGTGTGCCACTGCTCTTTATTAGAATATTCGTTTGCTTACCAATATGTGTGTGCACATCCAGTTTCTTAATTTCAACATATGGTGCTGGAACTGGTTGTTTATAATCTTGAATGCTATAATATTGAGTCCACTGTCATGGATAGCTGTCTTTATGTAAAAGCAGAGTATGTGACCACCTACATGTTTCAAAGAAAGAGGTGTCATAAAACATTTTCCTGAAAATGACTTATTTGCAAAGGACTGCATTTTCTTAAGAGTACAAGGTTAAGTCCTTTGGGTAAGACTCATAAATGTCTTATTTGTAAATGAGTTTATCAGGTGTTTCCCTATCCACAGCCTCTTTCCTCTGCCCAAGGATCCATGCCCTATCCTCTTGGGGAAGGAGGAGAAACTGCTACAGAATGGGGAGTTTGTGACTAAAAGTCTTGGAAGTTAGGTTATATCTGAGCTTATCTAAGGTTATGTCTAAGATGTACCGTGTTCAAAGTGGTACATGGATAAGATGCATGTACTCTTTAAGCTAGGAAATTTTTCTTCATAGAAAGTTGCAAAATCAGTTGATTTCAGTGCTTAATTTTCTATGTTATAATGCCTTGCCAGACAAAAGAAGGATTCAGGATCTAAGTAGCAAAACAGTGGGAGAAATTAGATGTGTATTTTAGTTGCTCCCCTAAACTACTCAGCATATAATAAGGAAGCATGAGGAGTCGTAACTGGCAAGTTTCATATTTTTCCTTAAAAAGATCTGATTCACCTTTGGGATGATATGTTTATAGGTCATCCTCAGATGTCATCCTAGAAAAATCAGTGATGATGGAAAGCAAGTATTTGAATTTAAATAACAATTATTCTTCTCAGATTTGGTCTGCTCTTTATTTTATGGAGGCAACAAAGTTAATACCAAAATCATCAGCTACAGTCACAGAATACAAGTGTCATGTGGAAATGTACTTAAATAATTGTAACACCTCAGTTATAAACACCAATGGACTACATAAGTCTAAATGTATTCTGAGCTTTCACCTGAAGAGTCATAGGTTGTACAGAGTGACTTTGGGAGTGTTACACACATAGAGGCGCAAGGACAAAGCCAATCCACTGTTATGTTTGCCAGCATTACTTGCACTATAGTCTGCTTTTGATCTTTATCTGCATTTTTAGTTACATATTTGGCTCTTATTTATAAATGTTTAATAGGCAAAAACACAAAACTATGTGTATAAGAAAGTCTATGATCAATAACAATAATTTTCAATGTAATTATTATTTACCATATGAATACTCAATTGGATATTAAAAAATGGGTATTGTATATTCCATGACAAACTCATATTTTCTACTTATATGTATTTAATTTTTAAGATTTTCTATATGGTTAATAGACCATAACATTTTATTTGAAAATATTCTGATAGTTTGAATTTCTCTTTTCATTGTTTTATTTTTACAGTATTGATATGGACTCACCTATTTAAAAATAGTTGGCAAAAATCATGTCTTTTCTGCTCTGATTTCTTTGGCAATAAAATTATCTAGTTTATATTTTGACTGTCTGATTTTTTTCCCCTAAATCTTTCCTTAACAGGAACAAAAGGCTAAGATTCCTATTTGTTTGTAGAACATTTTCTTTCACAGGATCTATAGATATAATGGAGTATATAGAAAAAATATAAAGAGCTCTGTCCATTTATCTCTTAGGTGACATTTTATTTGGGTAATAAAATGGCACGAATGTCTAAACTTCTATAAATAATAATAAGATATGAGTATAATTCTCTCTTATAAGTAGCTGTTTTTTACCTGGGGGATCCATGACTCATTGGGCAGGGGATCTACGTATGGGTTTAGGATGTACGTGAACTGCATGAAAATATTTATTAATTATAGCCACTCTAATAAAGACCCTTCAGCCTGTAGACATTGCAGACTCTAACACCTTCTCTATCTCATCTTATACCCAAATTGTCTTTGGGGGTTAAACGACTTTTTCAAGAGAAGGTGGTTTTGTCTTCTTAGGGTCTATAAAGCTCACTAGTAAGAAGCACTACTGAAGTTCAAAGTCAGTCACCCATCATTATGAGTTCCTAATGATGTTTCAAATTCATATTTAATAGAAGGTTGTATTACCTTTTATTTTTGATTTTCCAAAATTAAACTCAGAGCTGGCTTCTGAAATTTTCACCATTGTTATGATTTAAATAATTCATTCATTAACCATATAATTTGCTGTTTCCCTCATTTCTAGAAAAGTCACATATGATAATCAGTTATCTATAACTTTATTCCACTTTTGTATAAATTATAGTTTTAATAAAAACATTAAAGAGAATATTATATTTTGCCCCCCCAAAATAAGAACTTCTGTATTTCATGTAATAATGCAAGCAGACACCTTCTGTATTTCATGTAATAATGTGAGCAAACAATAGAATAATAAGCCCTAAAAATGATGTGAAAGGACACAAAAGAAATCTGTTCAAACATGCCTAGCACCCTAGAGGATACTTCAGCCATGCTGACCACTAGAGCTCACTGGTTTTCCTTTTGTTTTACAGAAAGAATGTGCTAATTTCATCAAGGTGCTTAAGGCTTATAATCAGACTCACTTGTACGCCTGTGGAACGGGGGCTTTTCATCCAATTTGCACCTACGTTGAAATTGGACATCATCCTGAGGTAAAGCTGGCTTTTAAAAAATGGTGTTCGTCCATGACCCCTTCCTATTCAAATGCTTCATTACTAATTTCTTCAGTTCATTTAGATTCTAGTTGCTATTCATTGGGACCTACTTCGAATTCAGATGCTGTTATTAATTTTAATCTGTGAATGCAAAAAGAATGAGACCATCACTCAACAGTAACTGTGGAACAGGAGGAAGGGAGGAAGCATTTGCTTTCGCTCTGGATTACAGAGTCCAATCCATTTTGCATGTGCAGCAGATGTCAGCAGGCTGAATGTGTACTGTTTTCTCCTTCATTTGTATATTGCCAGCTTTTCCCCTCCATTTCCATCCTTAGCCAGAAGTGTCTGCCACCGCAGTTGTTTTCTTCTGCCCAGAGATTAAGAAAGGATGCCATACATGTGCACAGTGATCTGATCTCATGTTTGAGCTAAATTACTCACATTTATGTTCTTGCTTAGCTAGGCTTTGTTTTTATATTTTGGGCTATTATTTTGTCAGTATAAAAAAGGAAAAAAAAATGTTTGTCTCTTACTCCTACAAGACGTTTTAGTGAGAAAATTTAGTGAGGAAATTAAAGTTAGGGAAATTTAAGTACAACTTGCAATTAGGGATGTATTTAAAGGAAAAGTTACTAGTAGGAAAGCAGTTCCATGAATTGGATTTATCAATAGCCTTAAATTATAAGCCTTTTTATTATTTTTGGCACAAAATCCTAAGAAGAACAAAAGTGTTCATGTGGTGAGAAAATCATTTGTGACAAAATTTTCTTTCAGATTGGAATTCAGAAATACTCAACAGATAAAGAATTTGTTCCCAGAATATTTCTGGAATCCTAAAGATAAAATATAATTTACATGTTAGCCACTTCTTTATAACTTAAACTCTAGAGCCTTCCTTTATATGTTCTTAATGGGTACAAAAGAGTTACAAATATGTTCTTTCAACCCAAAGACTTAGAAATCAAAACAGTTTGTGTTGTGCCTTCTTTGTATAAGAAGGCACCTTCGAGGCTATGTGGTTTCTAGACTGAACACAATTATTATGACTTTCCTGATGATCCTGGGAAGATAAAAACCCTTTACGGGGCTTCCCTGGTGGCGCAGTGGTTGAGAGTCCGCCTGCCGATGCAGCGGACGCGGGTTCGTGCCCCGGTCCGGGAGGATCCCACATGCCGCGGAGCGGCTGTGCCCGTGAGCCGTGGCCGCTGAGCCTGCGTGTCCGGAGCCGGTGCTTCGCAGCGGGAGGGGCCACAACAGTGAGAGGCCCACGTACCGCAAAAAACAAACAAAAAAAAACCCTTTACCAGGGTCTCACCGGCGTAGACAGTTGCCCTCATCAGCCTCTTCTCCCACTGCATCCTTCTTCCTTCCTTTACAAGTATGCATACTGTTCTTGCTGACATACCCAAGAGTTTTAAGTAAAAATTAACTTTAAGGAAGGGCAGTTCCACTTAAATTACTTGTTTCATATGGATGAAATTAGGAATAATTTCCTGCACACGGTCCTGGAGACTTTGCATACTTAACTTTTCAGTAACTTCTGGATAAATCTCTCCCTTTTTCTTTCCTTCTCAGCTATTTCCTATAGTCAGGCACCCTAAAATTGGGTCTCACTTCTCTGTTTACTGGAGACAGCTCTGGAGAACCTTCCCCATGTTGTATTGCACTTTTTACATCTGCCAGGCACCATGCTGTATAAGACAGTGGGGTCCGGACAGCTGAGCTCCAAGCACAGGTTGGTAGAAAAGATATAGGCTTTAGGGACAGATCTGACTTCTGATCATGTTCGGCAACTTACTAGCTGTGGAGCACTGGAAAAATTACTTAACCTCTCTGAGACTCTGTCTCATAATATGTAAAAACAAAACAAACCTCTGCGATTCTCAGTGTCCATATGTTTTAAATGAGAACTTGACTTATTACCTCCAACTGCTTTCCAACCCTCCCAGCGGGGCGTGACCCACTGACAGTTTTTGCTGTAGAAACTCAGGGAGTTCTAATCCCATCATTGTTAAAGGCAGGTCACCTGGCCTCACACTGCAGGGCTTTGGTCCAACCTCACTTCAGTACTGGATGCTTGATAAGGAGCAAGCTACTAACTTTCTTTGTGTCTTTGTTTCTACTCTAGAAAGTGGTAATGAGAATGGTCTCTACCTCATACAGTTGTTGTAAGAGTTTAATGTTGTCTAATAGGTAGATACTGAAAAAAATGTGGATTATCATTTTTAAAATAGAAATGTGTATCTCAGGCTGAAAGCGGTTTCAGGGTTTATGGTGATAGTTACCACCTTGCTGTTAAATGTACCTCATTCATCAGAGGTTGTATGTTACTGCACTGGGCTCTCATTGTTGCCAGGTCATTCTGTACTTAGCTTAATTTCCTCCATTTTTAAATTTGAAGCTTAGATGATCTTGGTGGTCGTTTAAATTAAAATATCATATATTGTTCCTGTATTTTTACCATTTTCCCCAAAATGTAGTTTTGTTTTTTTTTTTTTCTTTTTGAAGTTGCTCTTTAGCAAAGTTCCTTCCTTCTCATCTCATCAACTACTTTATTGCTGCTTTATGGATGGGTGGGGAGATGCAGAGGTACAGCTTCTGGAGCCAGGCCATTTACCCAGGAAAATGGAGGAGGCCGTTTCCTCCTTCCCATCTCCTTAAGGTGGGATATTGACGTACAAGTATTTTCCTGAAATCCTAAAACTCAGAACCTTTGAGAGAAGTCCTCCTTCAGAAGCTCAGTGATCTTGATTTGCATGGCAACTATACATGGGGAGATACTGTTCCAGACTGTTTAGGGGGTCAGAGGAAAAATGATTATGCAATTACCTGGGGGAATTTGGAGCAGTCTAGACAGTCAATCTAGGAAATTCTGGAAAAGATATTATCACGATGGCTTGTCTAGACAACATAAAATTTAATTTTCAATGCTTAAGCTGCCTTAAGAGAGAATCTGCTTTAAATTGATCTGTATTGGTACTAAAAATACTACACTCGGATTTAAACAGTTATGCTGTTTTTGAAGTTGAGAAAAAAGAGACAATATGTGTTTCATGCCGTTAGGAAAATAATGCTGGTAATGGAAAGATTGGAAGAATAAGAAATAAAATAATAATCAGGACTGAGGCCAGGATTGTTGGACAAGAGTTCATAAGGTCTCATGAAGTTTGAATTTAGTAACTTTTATTTACAAGGATGGATTTTCAGAAAGAACCAAGACAAATCTTTCTCCTATATTCTGGTTGAAAAGTAGCATGTATACTTTGCTGTTCCTGCCCCATTCTACATAAAATAGTGAAATAGTTTACTTTTTAAACTTCTGTCCAGGCTTTACATATTACAAATAATTTTATCATACAAAAAAGGACTTTTTGCTTTTATCATGAAATCATGGACATTTTAACATCCAGTTTTTTCTTTGCAGTGCTCTTCCTTTAAAATAACTCTTTGTCTTACATTGAGTCCCCAAGATTGTTGAAATTCATTGTTAGAAATTATGGACTTACCATTCCAGATGGCTGGATGCCACAAAAGACATCACTTTTGAAACAAAGCAAGACTTCCTTTATCATTTAATAGCTTCAGATCTTATACGAGGAAATAGCAATTCCTTTTAAATAATCATGAACAGTTTGCAAAAAAAAAAGAAAAAACCTTGTTTAGTCTTCTAATTATGAAAATAGACCCAATTTTGCTCTTCTAGCATTTTAATAGCGATATTTAAACTCCTGAATACTGTATTCCAAAACTACTCTTGCTGTATAGTGAATGCCTTATGACCACACACGGTATGTCATTTATTGCTGTATTAAGCAGATTTTGTGTTTGTGTTTCCTGTAGTACAATTGGGAATTGGTAGACCTATTAATTAGCTCCAGTTCTATAAGATGTGTCAGTCAATTCTTGGTTATCCTCCAGTAGTACTTGACATTGCAGATAACTCCCAGTGAGGTCACATGCTCCATACGCATGTGTGTGTTTATTATTAAAATGCATGCAGAGTTCACGGAAGGAATGATTCAGAGCTAGAGTACAGATGAGTTTTGTGTTTAAGCTTTCAGCATCCATGCCATTCAAATGAAAAGTGTAAGTCATCCTTACGAGACAGAATATTCCCAAAAGGCTTATAGTATATGGTATTTCCCTTTCAAATTTACATCTGTTAATAAAAAAAATGTATGAATTTAGGAGGAGGATAGCTTTTCGAAGAAGTGTCTGGATGTTTTCTCACATCCTAAACGGGCCTCCTCCTTGTACTGCGAAGGAAATCTAAAGAAAGATGGACCCAGATGAGAGCTGGAAAATATTAACTCTATAAATACTCTCATAATGTCATGATCTCAATTTATGATAGAACCAAAGGGACATTAAGAAATGCAATGAAGCTTAATGGCTATCTCTAAGGTCATTTCTGCAATGACAACTAATATATCAAGATGTAAAATAAAATGTTTTGTCTGGTTCTTCTCTTCCACCAAGAATAAGAGTTTGCTTTCATGTAAAACTTTGAATCACATGCTCTTAGTAACAGTCTCCAGGTTCAAATACTACTTAAGTGGTAGCTAGTGCTCTGTCGACTAATTTATACATCTAATCTAACTTTCTCTAATTGAGTTATCTCTCTCAGTGTGTTATGTCATTGAGTCCAATAGAGTCCAAGTTTATTTCTAAGAGGAAATGCTAAAGCTAAGAAATTCAGATATCTTGGTAAAGCAATGAGGCGTTGTTTTGGGGTTGGTTACATCATTCCATCTTTCTTAGATCATGTCTTGGAGTCTGACTTTTCCCACTTATGTTAGTAGGTTAGGTGGGAAAAGTCAGGATTCCTTGGTGATTTCTTCTCGCTTCATCATTTCCACCAGAGGCAGTGTGTCCCTCATTTGCACTCTCAAACTGAGCCAAGCGTGGTTAGAGCAAGACCATTATGGTTTCCAGGTTTTTCTTCCCTAATCTTTCAATACTTGAATCATGTTGGAAGGTGGACCATACAAGTTACCATGCTGAATAAACAATACCACCGTTTATATTGCAGATGAAATTTTAAAATGCTTTGCTGTTTGTATTTGAGAAAAAGAATCACAGTTCATAAATTCTTTGACCTTAACATCTCAGCAATATATTTCTTGTGAGCTATTCACATTCTAAACTCTAGATATTATCAGTGAGGCTGTTTCTCAAAATCAACAGAACTAGTGGCCAAGTGAGGCAGTAGAGGGACCTAAGTTATGATTAGAAACAAGTTTAGGGAAAAAAAAAAAATCACAAATGGTGAAAGAGAGAGAGAACCAAAAATCCAAACCAGCTTCTCCTATACCCAATTTAAAAGATTTCAAATCACCATTTTATATTTTGACTGGTTTGCTCTAAATATAGGGTATGAAAACACCATAGTTATGAGATTAATACACTTTTACCCTCTACACTTATTTGGCTCAATTGTAAAACGTTTTCTTTTTTCCCCCCTCATAGTATTTCATCACTATTTCACAATGACAGAAAAAATAGAAATGTTAGCATTCAGTTTTTAACTTTCAGAGTATTTAGTTTCATGTTTTGTCAGATCTGGTTCAACTAGTGCCAGAAAAAGAATTTGAACAAAATTAAACAGTTTTCTTAAGGCCGTATTGGTGCAGTGATGTCATTCTCAATTACTTATTAAAAGACTGTGTTATCCGTAGTACTCAATTTCTGAGTGACATCTTCATTCACAATACAGACATAAGGACTAAATCATAAACAGCACATTGACCAATATATATTTTTCTTTTCTTCATAACTACTAGTAGCTAGTTTGGATCAAAGACTTTATATTTCTTGGAGCTAATCTGTGACTGGAGGTGTGTACTCCAACTTAAATTTTTCTCTTACTGCGCCCTTTTTGATTGATTGCTTTGCACTCATTCCCTATATAATCTATTTTAAAAGGAAGTTTCTGTTTATAAAAACTAATTTGTTATCAATATTATATTTTTCAAAAAACACAAAGAGTAGTGCTAAACCCCATTGCCTGCTCACCTGTTTGGGCTGTTTTCCTCTTCTCTTTTGTTCTTCCTCTTCATGACCCTTTCTTTGCCCTTGAACTCTAGTTCTGTTTTTCTTCCTTTATCTCTTTGTCTTCTTGCCTAAATTACTTCATTTGGAACCAAAGTTTAAGGTAGTGGAAATACAGCCTGGATATATAGGTGAGAAGGAAGGCATTAGTTTAATATATTTGAAACTTGGGGAAAATACCAAGATAAATTTAGACTGAATTTCCACAAATCAGAATATGTTTACCTCCTCTTGGAGTGTGTTTCAAATAGGCCTCAGCAAGCTATCTTGTAGATTTGTTTTAAATCATGATTGTTCACTTTGATGATAACCTGAGGAAATGATACAAGTCCATTCCAGATTATTTGGATAACTACCTCATAATCATGTAAAATCTTAAGATTTTAGTGCTCTTGTTTGCTTAAGGCTTATAAGCATGTGAGTGCCAAGGATATACCTTTAATATTCTTGGGCTAATAAGAAGGAAGCAAAGGTTGAGTTGATATGCAAACACTGTCTTCCTGCCAAGTAAAGGCCAAAATGGGGTCAGAGTGGGCTTTGTGAAGGAAGATCTTGCTGTGGTTCAAAAAGAGAAAAGTAAATTACCCCAGAGCACAAAGGAAGGTAGAACTGCTAGCTTCAAAGACTAGCTTCTGGTCACTAGAACCACGTTCATATTGTAAGAAGGTATTTACTTTTCAAGATACACAAAGATATTATTGTCCCATTGCTTTGCTATTGCTAATTTCAATTGTATTTGCTTTCTAGTTTTGTTGGTACTTAATTTTAATCAGGAAGAACCTATATTTAGCTTTATAATTTTATAAATTTAGTTACTACTAGAAAATATGCTATGTAAGTTAACTGGTGGCACACTAAGAAGATAACTTGTGGTAGCTTTTAAGCAGATAGTGTCACCTGTTTTTCACATCTGAGGACACTCCCCTTGCTCTAGTGTAATGGCCTCTGGTCTAGGTTCCTCATGGCTCTCAGCTGCTCCAGGCTTACCACATGTAGTCAATTTGGACGTGATGCGAGCTGGGGAAATAGAAAGAGCAAAGGCTGGTGCTGTGAATCAGCGTGAGGTGATGAGCATAGCACTGAAGTGAAAAGGAAAGACATAATGAGAAAACCAGAAGTTCTGGAATAAAGGTTTTATTTATTAAATAGATTTGGGGGAATACTAGGAGATAATGGAGGCTTAACATTTATATCTAGGGCTCTTCAGCTTTGTAGCTACAATTCTGTTCAACTGCTACAATCAATGCCCAAGTGATCTTGGAGGCAATTTGTATTCAGAAGCAATTTATATTCAATAGAGGTAAAATGGACTTTAATAAAAATATAAGAAACATTTTTCCTAAGCAAGGTTCTAACAGTAATGGTGAGGAACATAAACACAAATGTCTGCCCTCAAAGATTTAACGTGTACATAAATATGTAACTTCAACATGATGAAACATCAGTAATAATAACAACTATATTCGAAACAGCTAGTATTTACTAAGCAATAATTATACTCTGTACTGGCTGCTTTGAATGTATTACCTTACTCAGTGTTCACAAAATCTGATGAGGTAGGCACTCTTCACATCCTCACTGTACTGATGAAAAATTAAGGGTTTCATAGGTATTTTATAATGGGCCTGAGGCAATCATGCTATTCATTGGTTTACGTCTGAGTGGAGAACCCGCTCCTTTAAAAGGAAGTACCAGCCTGGCACAGAGCGAGAAAAGGGTTAAAATCACTAATTCTGGGCTTCCCTAGTGGCGCAGTGGTTGAGAGTCTGCCTGCCGATGCAGGGGACACGGGTTCGTGCCCTGGTCCGGGAAGATCCCACATGCCGCGGAGCAGCTAGGCCCATGAGCCATGGCCGCTGAGCCTGTGTGTCCGGAGCCTGTGCTCTGCAACGGGAGAGGCCACAACAGTGAGAGGCCTGCGTACCGCAAAAAAAAAAAAAAAAAAAAAAAAAAAAAAAAAAAAAATCACTAATTCTGATTTAGGGTATTAAGTCAGAGATTTTCTCATGTATTTATTTTATATTCCAAAAATACTTAATGTGTGCCTAGTTTGAACAAGGTGATGACTGTAAATAAGGGAACACTTGATGAAGTGAAGAAAGGCCATCACATTTAAGCTGAGTTTTGAAAAATAGGTGAAGTATTGATGGTTGTGGAGGATCCGTTATGTAAGCCTAGAAGGATAGAATAGGAAAACAGAGACATTAAAGTCCAATGGCGAAATGGCAGATACCCCAGTGTGCATCTAGTACACTGATTTTCAAAAATGAGGCTGGAAAATTAGGATCAAGTTGAGTTTAGGGAAGCTAGCCAAGAGCTATACAAGATTTTAGGAAGAAACTACTGGTATTGCTATGATTGGTTCTGAAACATGTTTTTGGTGTAAATGCGTGTGTGGAGGGGAAAAAAGACATATAGGTACATCCATTTTGAGACTGTGGCAAAAGTTGAGTAGTGTCACATGCTGAGAACCTGGACTGATAGTGAGGGAAAGATACTGAGTACTGTTAAAAGTTCTCATAACAAACAATAAGAAAATTACATCTAAATTTCATAAACCACTAGATGACATACACTGACATGATGATACTCTTTAAACTCCCCAATGAAAAGATGGTTTCCCAGTTGTCTGGGGACAATTAGATAAACATGTTTTGTAGCATACTGTGGCTTACGCACATTCAATTTTCACTGCTAAGTCTACAAATAAACTGAATTTATACTGTGCATAAAACATTAAGCTACCATATGCAAAGTTATGCGAATTTCTCACCCACAGTGTATAACAAAAACATGGTTTCTCCACATTTGTAAATCCAGAGAATGCTATTTTGTGTAATGCATATGTGAAAGCAATTCAAACACACTTTGTTTAAAAAATAAAAATAAAACACAAATAACTAAACAAAAAGAAACAAGATATATTATACTTAGAAATAGTAATTTTTAAATGAAAAATATCCATGCTTTAATATTAATTTCATTACTATGTTATAGCTTTTACTGATTTTGTGAAATTTTTATGCAGATGATGTATCCAATTTATCCCCTTGTTATTCTGCCCCATTTCTATCCTGCTGTAACTACTCTCCATGATTTTTTCATTAATTTTATTACTATTCATGACTCATCGTTGACATATTTGATGGTTTTATGACTATTATAGCATTTTGTATTTATAACCCTGTGATGAAGGTGTTATCTCCATTTTTCATTTTAGGGAACTATGTCTCAGAGAGAGTCAACAATCTACCCATCATCACACAACTAGTAAATTTGTTGTCATAACCGTCAATAACATACGACCTTCCTAGTGACATCAATATTAGTCTCATAGTGTACCAATACTGTAGCATCCTCATTGGTAGGATGCTGTCCCATGTGCGTTTTTTTGTTAGTTTTTTTTTTTACTGTGGTAAGAATACTTAACACAAGATCTGCTCTCCTAACAACTTTTTAAGTGCACAATTCTGTACTGTTAACTACAGGCACAGTGTTGTGCAGCTGATCGCTAGAACTTACTCATCTTGTGTAACTGAAACTTTATACCCATTGAGCAGCAACTCCCCATTTTCCCCACCTCCAACTCCTGACAACCACCATTCCTCTGATTCTGTGAGTTTGACTGTTTTAGATTCCTCACATATCTGGAATCATGTAGCATTTGCCCTTCTGTGCCTGGCTTATTTTACCTAGCATGATATCCTTCAGGTTCATTGCAACAATATTCACAATAGCTAAGATAGGGAAACAGCCTAAATGTCCATCAGCAGATGGATGGGTAAAGAAAATGTGGTGTCAGATGCAATGAAATGTGATTAGGCCTTAAAAAAGAAGGAAATCCTGCCATATTCAATAACATGCACTATGTGTTCATTAATACTCAGGTGTAAACACTCTCAAAATAGTGAATTTCAAGTAAAATGAACTACAACTTGCATTAGTAGGAACCTACTTAAAAGAAGCATTAAGTTCTTGGTGCTGGAAATGTGACAGTGACTGTCAACTTGGTAAAGTGGCAGTGGCAAATTCATGGCGTCCTTTAAAAGGATATGATAATACAATCTGGAAGTCATGTTTCAATAAAAGAAGTGCTTGGATACCCACAAAACAGTTACTTTCTGTTTCTACTAATTCCCTCTCTGTGTAAGAAAGGTGTTGAGCAAAAATAAACAAAACCTGCCTACTGGTATTTCCACTTAGATGCACAGGAGAGTTCAAATATGTTTTACAATCAAAGAGAGTTGTAATTCTTTTTTTTTTTTTTAATTAATTTATTTTTGGCTGTGTTGGGTCTTCGCTACTGTGTGCAGGCTTTCTCTAGTTGCGGTGAGCAGGGGCTACTCTTCGTTATGGTGCGCGGGCTTCTCATTGCGGTGGCTTCTCTTGCTGTGGGGCGCGGGCTCTAGGCGTGTGGGCTTCAGTAGTTGTAGCACGTGGGCTCAGTAGTTGTCGCTCGTGGGCTGTGGAGCGCAGGCTCAGTAGTTGTGGCACATGGGCTTAGTTGCTCTGCAGCATGTGGGATCTTCCTGGACCAGGGCTTGAACCCATGCCCCCTGCCTTGGCTGGTGGATTCTTAAGCATTGTGCCACCAGGGAAGCCCAAGAGTTGTGATTCTTTTTTACGCAAAAGGGATAACCAGAATCTGTAGCATTAATATATAGAAATATATTTGAAATAGATTTCTTAAAATATATATATATATATTTTAGATGTTGGGGGTAGGACTTTATTAATTAATTAATTTATTTTTGCTGTGTTGGGTCTTCGTTTCTGTGCGAGGGCTTTCTCTGGTTGTGGCAAGTGGGGGCCACTCTTCATCACGGTGCGCGGGCCTCTCACTATCGCGGCCTCTCTTGTTGCGGAGCACAGACTCCAGATGCACAGGCTCAGTACTTGTGGCTCACGGGCCTAGTTGCTCCGTGGCATGTGGGATCCTCCCAGACCAGGGCTCGAACCCGTGTCCCCTGCATTAGCAGGCAGATTCTCAACCACTGTGCCACCAGGGAAGCCCCTTATTTCTTAAAATATTTTAAAAATTAAAGTTTCTCAATTCTCATTCAAAGTAAGTTTAGCAATGAAACATGCCCTTTTACTATTTCTCAATATTTTGATCACGTAATAAATATTTCAAGAACACAGAAGAATTTGGATATTACTATACATAGAATTTTAGATTAATAAACAGAAAATACTTAATTTTACATGGCACACAAATTATTAAATAACAGAAAGTTGGTATAGTCTATTTCATTTTCCTTAATGTAAATGGGCCTTATCAAGATATCTGCCTGTGAAGATATTGAAATATTAACATATTTTTTAAAAAGCTACATTTTTACTCAAAATTAATTTTGTACTTAGGAGTCTTTAGAGTTTCCAGCTAGAATAAATGTATTTGGATAAATATATATTTATGTGAAAGGACATCTTTTAATCATTGCCTCAAAAATTGAATGATATAGGCTTTCAGCTTTCACTTAACACAATTATTTCTATCTTTGCCTATTTTACTCAGATACTTTAGTAATTTCAATCCATTCCTATAGAAATGATAGAAAATTTGATATTAGTACCTGAGTACAGTTTTGAGATTTATATGTTTACATGCAGGAAATATATTGTTTCAAATTGTCAGAAATCAAACCACATAGAATCACTACTTTCCATTTTTATTTTATTTTATTTTTCCTGTCTGCCGTTTTAATTCGATTGTGCATCTCCGGCCACTGAAAGCAATCTCAGGAATTGCTGAGTGGTTAAAAAGGGAGTCAAATGGGATCTAAAATCAATCCACAGGTCTGTCACTGATTCATTGTGTGACTTTTGCTGCCACTGAAATGACATTAAAATGGTCTCCTCAACATTTTTATACCTCAGGATTTCTCTTGTGATAAATAAATACCTATCTAATATGCATTATGGATATATACTTTAAAAAGTAGGTGATGATGAAGAACTACAAGACTAGCTTCTGTTTTAACAAGTTATGTCACTTGAATTTACCACAGAGCTTTATACAGAGGCTAAAAGTCTGGATATTTCTAGTGTTGCAAATGGGGTTTTGTATACATGCCAGGGTTCAAGCTCCTTTTAAGTGCTTTTATCCTGGCAAACTTTTCTTCTTTTGATTTTATTTTGTTGGTATTTAATAGCTGTTGTACTACATATTTAAATTAACCTGGAAAGGATGGATGTTTAGTGTCCCATATTGACTTGCCCTTTGCTGGCCTAAATCTCGGAGGCAAATGGAAGATTTGCAGGGAGGAACACCTATTCGCTGTATTATGTCATGCTAGATAGCCGTCCTAGGTACTAGGTACCTTAACACTACGTCAAATTTTTGCAAATTTTTCCTAACAACAGTATGGAATTTTTAAACGTTCATGCTAAGATTGCACAGTCTCTTAGACATATATTAATTTTTTTCTAGAATAAGATGTAATAACTTACCTGACAGAGGAATAGGAAAATATTATGCCATTGATAACCAAAATATTTCCATTTTTACTATGCAAACGACCAGAAAACTAGATGTGAACTGACACCCCTTTGTTCATAAATTCATCAGAGGCAATCAATAGTTTCCAGTCTCCTTTTTTTAAAATAAATTTATTTGTTTTATTTATTTATTTTTGGCTGCGTTGGGTCTTCATGGCTACACGTGGGCTTTTCTCTAGTTGCAGAGAGCGGGGGATACTCTTTGCTGCGGTGCGCAGGCTTCTCATTGCCATGGCTTCTTCTGTTGCAGAGCACAGACTCTAGGCGTGCAGGCTTTAGTAGTTGTGGCTCGCAGGCTCTAGAGAGCAGGCTCAGTAGTTGTGGTGCACGGGCTTAGCTGCTCCGCGGCGTGTGGGATATTCCTGGACCAGGGCTCGTACCCGTGTCCCCTGCATTGGCAGGTGGATTCTCAACCACTGCACCACCAGAGAAGCCCTCCAGTCTCTTGAGTAAAATCAACTTCAGGTAAAATGAAAAAACAAAATGAAATGATGTGTTTGCCGCATGGATGACAAAAATGTAATCCCATTCACTTTTCTACCTTATACTACTCAAGAGTCTGAAAATTTTAATAAGCTCCTAAGAAAGAAATGAAAAGTACTTTTCAACTGTGCTGCTAAGAAAAATATTTTGATCTGGAAGATTTTAGTACAAAAAATTAAGTTGGAAGATTTGATATCCACAAGACTACTGAAGCCCAATACCATCCTAAGCAGAAAGCTCAGCAATATCTGATGTCTTACTTTTTTTTTTGATATCTTACTTTTTAAAAAATGATGTGTCCAGAGCTAACCTCTGACCACAGTTTCCATGAATTTTTGCTTAAAAATACATGTTTATAAAATACTGTATCTTACAGTTACTGCATAGCTCCTCTAAGTCCTATCCTTCATTTCATAATATAGGAAATTTAAACTCAGATTGCTTAAATAGTATTCTCAAATCCCATGGCTACTTAGTGGTAAAAGCTGAGCTTAAACTCAGCTCTCCTGACAGCCGATTCAGAGTTCTTGCCATTGCACTACATTGCCTTCACTCTCACTATCAAACATGGAAAAGGACGTGAAAGGCACAATTTTTCATTTACATCAAGCTGTTTATAAGTTTTTATTAAAATGAATAAGTAAATAACATTAGATAATTACTTTTAAAATATAGTTTTACTTTATTTCTCCATGCATTCATGGTCTGATTATAAACTATATAATGTAATGTCAGGGAAAACTTGTATGATTTCTTGTACAAAATAATATTTCCTTATTCAAAATGAGTCAATTGTTTCTTCAAAATAGATAAAATTTGAATGTTGTTTCACTACTTTATACTATTTTCCTTTATTCTCATTAAGGTAGCTAGATTAAAGATGATTTCTATTAGTTGAAACAGTCAGCATATATCAAATATTATCAAGGAAAATAATTGAAACATTAGGAAGGCAACCTGAACACTGTGAACACCAGAATCATGCAAAATTGCACCCACACACCTCTGCATACAATGGACAAGAACGACTAAACTCTTTGATCTCTCCTGGATGACATGAAAGAGTAAAAGGGGGGAAAAAAGCAGCGTCTGTTAGAAAAAGAGTTTAATGAACAGGGTGGAGACCAGCTGAGTGTTGACATAGAGCATGAGAAAAGAAAAAGAATGCAGAAACAAATTTATAGTGATAGACTTCAATAGATCCATAGAAAGTCTGATTTAGAAAAAAGATATTAAATGCAGTTTGATTTGTATGTAAAATATTTATAATTCCTGTAGTGAGTTCTCTACCAATGTTTTCAATAGGAAAAAAATATATATATTACATATGGATATAACTTTTATATATAAAACTATATATTCATATTATATATATGTGTGTGTTTATAACCATAGTGATGACAACATCTTAGACAAAAATGTGAAGGTGTAATATAAGGAATGTAAGTCAGTTCAAACTGCCTGAACATATATTGTAAATACAAATTTTAGTCTATTTTTCCTTTAACTTAAGGAAGTTGTGGGAAAAGTGGGTGTTTTGAAATGGATCAATTCTACAGGGATAGAATTTGCCTAGGCGTTGTCCATCATTCAACTGCTGCAACTATCCAAAGCAAAAATATTTTATCAGTACTTTATAAATTTGGGCAACTTTCAGGCTTGTGAGTTTTTGTATCCCAAAGGGTGGTGGTGATGGTTTTTCTTTTTATGATTGGCATCATATGCTGTTATAAGTATAGATTCTGCTATCATGTGATTTAGTATTTTCTAGGATTCTGACTGTTACACCAGCCGTTCCCAACCTTATGTCTGGTAGATGACATGTACGTATGTGATATTCTCTCCTGGGCACACCCATCATTATATGCATAAGAATATTCTGAAATATGAGCAGCTAAAAATAATGACATCAGAGCCTTAACTTTGAAAAATAATGACATAAGAGCCTTAAGCTTGAACTGGCCATAGTTTCTTTAAAATAATAATAAAGTAAAAAGAAAACTATTGAAAATGTACATATTTAAGTTCAGGGAAGGAAGCCATGTTTGAGGTTAGAGAAAGTGAATCATGGGCAAAAATGACAAGAAGCCATGATCTTAGATGTGTGAGAAAGTATTTAGGAAATACGAAAAGAAAGATTTTTGCCTCTACGATCATGCCTGTATGTAATAGACTAAGTGGACTCTTCTGCTGGACACCAGACAAGCTGTGTAAAGGTCACCATGACTACAGTTCCACTTGATGAAACAATGCTGTTAACTCAGATCCTGCCCCCTCCCTGCTGCTCACCACTTGGCCTATCCAATCAGGTTATCACCCTGAAGCCAGAGCAATCTTCTCAGGAAGCAAACAGTAGCCCATCACCTCTGTTTAAAGATAGAAACTAGGAAAATCTGCTTTTTGGTCTTGGTCCTTTCTATCTCGGAATCCTTTTCTGGACCTTTATCCCCTTACCCTCTACTAACATTCTGGAGTTCCTTTTCTTCTTCTGGTTCCTTTAATTCACTGTCTCTTTTCTTTTAGGTCTTTGCACTTACTGTGCCTATTCCTTGGATCCCTTGGATATTTGCTTTAATAAATCAACCTCATCCTTCTGATTCCCAACTCAAGCATCACTTCCTTAGAGCAAGTTTCCATCACTTCTCTTGTATTGTAGATAATACTACTATTAAATATGCTCTCATAGCAACACAGGTGAAAAGGCAGACAAATAAATAGATGCATATATTGTGTTAAGTCCTATAATAGGGATTAGAGAAATTTATCTGAAATAGGATATATATTTGCAGGAAGGATTCGCCTTATAAACTCTGAACTGCTAAGGGTCATTTCTTCATCTCTTAAGAGTTAATTGTGATAAACAATTGTGATTCTTTTGTGCAAAAAGCCACAGGGTGTAGATCAGAATGAGGACCTGAAATAAACATCCCCAGCCAGTTTGAACCCTTGAATAACACCAAATAGTCTCTTTTTTAAAATGTGCGTACTCCATATTTTAATACAAACCATTTTATAAATTTGACATATATCACCATTTTCATGTCAGGAATAATCCATATTGATTAACATACAAGTATGCTCAAATTTTAGCATTTTTGGTTTTTTTGGTCATTGGTATAATTGTTTTATCTCTCATATGCATAAGACCCTAAGCAGAGAACAGATTTAAGTAAAATTTTCACTGTAACGTTTGATCTGCAGTTGAAGGTTATTCTGCTGTCAGGGCCCTTATGTAGCAAAGTCAGAAAAGAAGTAGATGAAGGATACACATGACCAAACTTAAAGGAGGGAAGGGGGCCTAAGAGAAGAAAGGAATGAAGTAATATGCCTCCAAATCCATTTTGTTAAAATAGGTTGAGCTAACAGTGAAATTTATTGCATAATAACAGTAATGATAATAATAATAACATATCAATTTTTATTTTGGGCCCTTTGTTTAAAATCGAATAGAAATTCTTGGCAGATTTCAGTGCTCTGAATCAAGTATGACACTTAAGATTCTGTGAGTGCTGTCACTTGTAATGTAACATAGCGTTTATGTAGACGTCTACATTGCTGTCCTGAAGACTAACACAGAGGAAGCAATAAATATAATTAGCAATGTAATGTTCAGCAGCAGCTTTTCCTGGCAGTGTAGGGAAGTGGGAGTTTTAAGGTGAGAGGGCCAAAGAGACAAGGGGAGGGCAAAGGCAGAAATATGTTCACGCTAACATTAAAAAGATAATAACTGAAGGTAGCATTACCAGAAAACTACGCGCTCCATTGTTTGAGTTTCGAATTAAAGCTCTCTGAGGATAAAGGCAAATTCTATTTTGGTCAAAGAATTGCCTTTCATCTCCCCCCATCAGGATGTAATTGGCAGGAGATGACACAACCTGCTTAACAATCATGTATTTCAGAGATTCCCAGTTGACAGTGAGCAAGATTCCCTTGACTCTCCTTAAATGCCTTTTTTTTCCTCTTTGTGAACAGCATGTATCTGGCATCTGTAAAACATTAATTCACTAACATTCTCAGAGAGTAGACCGTGGGTTGACAAGAATTCCAACTTTAGAATTTAGCAGAGTATACAAAGTTATGAAAAAATGTAGCCTGCGTGTCCATCTCTTGGGAAAAATGAGACATTGTAATATTATGGCATTTAATTGTGTTCATAATATACTGATTTAAATTCTAGAGAAATCATCTCAGAATTCTATAATGTTTGGCAGGTTAGAAAAAAAGAGCATTATAATAAAAATCACTGCCTATTTTTGACAAACTGAAAATGACAGACTCGTCTGAGTTATTAATAGATCAATAAATTTCTGGATATTCATTGTGAGGAAAGTATGAAGATACTGCCCAAAACATGGAGTCAAAGTAAAGCAGTTTTCTCTAAGCCTGACTTTTTAGAAGCCACTTTGGATTAACTATAGTGTTAGCTAGATTAAGGTTTAATTTTATCATTTTACCTCAAAGGGATATTGTGATCAAATGGGTTTTACCTAGTAAGGCATTCTGCCTAATAGATTCTGAATTGTACCAGTAAATACTACTTATTCTAATTCTCCTCCCATTTCCCCGGCCCAACACTCTGATGATAAGGTGTGTACTTTCAGTTTGGAGGTTTTTTATTCAGATTAGATCTGAAATATAAAACATTTTGTGTAAAAGCATACTCTTTTTATCAGTCTACACAGTTTTCTACAGCACACAGTGTGACATACTTTAGACACTTGATAATATTTAAGTAAATGAATAACCACTAGTAGCATAATTATTGTGACATTAAAAGTATCACCTTTAAATATCCTTTTTTTTGGTGGTACACGGGCCTCTCACTGCTGTGGCTTCTCCCGCTGCATAGCACAGGCTCCGGACCCACGGGCCCATTGGCCATGGCTCACCGGCGGCATGTGGGATCTTCCCGGACCGGGGCACGAACCCGTGTCCCCTGCATCGGCAGGTGGACTCTCAACCACTGCACCACCAGGGAAGCCCATCCTTATTTTTAATAGGAAAACAATCAGTTAATATCATGCATTCAGTCCCACTTTGATTTATTTTCTTGGCTTCTAGGTGTAAGCTTAAATTCTATTTTGCATTTATTTCTTCAACTCTTTGTTGTGTGTTTCCTTTTCTTTGCATTTGGGTTAAATCTTTCCTCCTTGGAGAGAAAACATGCTATTGCCATGCTGTAGGCTATTTCTGCACATATTTAGGCAAGTCATCTGCAACCATTGTGTTACCTGTCCATTGTTTAAGGAGCAAATGTTAAAGCATACATGTTTCAGGAATGGAATGGAGGATACATCATGATTTAGCAACCGTTAGTACTCTGATTGTCAAATTCCTAAATTTTTATTATGTTGATTTTTTCCTTTGAGATAGTCCAACCGACTTATCCCCTGAACTTCCATGGTTTTACTTTTAAAGCTCTTACCAGGTTCTTTTCCAAATCAAACTTTAAATCCAAGAAGTGCGTGCACTCACACCTCCACTGTAATCTAAAAAGTAAAAACAATCTTTTATAATATTTGTATAATTTTATTACCCAGAGAATATATGAGATCAAACTTCAAAATCTTTCAGATATTCACAAACGTAATTCTCTTGTTTATTTCTTATAATAGGACAGATCTAACTTCAGATCCTTCCTAATATAATAATAATGAGTTTTACAAATATATTGTCCTAAGAATGAATGTTTTAAATGTCTTATTTATTTAGTCTCTATATATCTGTTAAATATTTCAAGCTTATACAGCAATTTTGCATCATCAGTACATTTCATAACCTTTAAAACTTAGTTTGATAACACAGAAGGTTTCCTTGCTACTTCATAAATCTAGGTATTTAAAGTAATACCCAGTATACTTAAACTATGAGTTGTTTGTATATAATAGTTTTATGTGTAAGATAAATATATATAAATATAGATACCACCCTTTAGAAGCTGCATAATTATTTCTTAAAAAGTACTCATTTGTAAAATGAGCCCTATAATGAAGTTACCATAAGAAATGTTAATAACTACTTTGAAGGAATGACTATGTTTCATTAGATGTATAGGTAATTTGAAATTATAACTTTATGTGATTTAGATACGTATCATTTCTGTGAAGTGATTGAAGGTTACAGACTGTTAAATGGTTATCTTTAAAACTATAATTGCACTAAATCAGTAATTTTAACCTTCTCTATTTTTATCTATGAAATAATATTTGCAGTCTGGTATATGTCAAAATATCAATAGTTGACAAGTTTTTGTAGATTTGTATATATGAAGTTAAAAATATTCTTGTTGAAGAATTTACAATTAATAAGGACTTGATTTATTTTTTAAAAGCACAATTTGTACCAGTTATACTAATAGCAACATGTGAGGCACATCTTCTTCCAGTGGAGTACCAAACTGATAGCTGAACTGAGGTCTTGAGATTTCTGTTCCTATTTAAGGGGAAGTATTTTACACTACTAGGAAAACATGTTGCAGAGTGGTGCTTGAGATGAGTGTTTACATATAATTTTTCACCAAATGGTATTTTTTTTCCCTAACAGCTCTAAATTGACTCATCATTGGGTCTTAGGAGAATTATTACTTCAGTGCCTTTTTTACTCTTAGTATAAGCTCAAAAACTATGCAAATAACCTTAAATAACTTAAAAAAACCCTTTCCATTGTTTCAAATCCTGAAAAAAATAGTAGCATGTAAGAACATTCAGAGCAGCAACAAAGACTTCTCACCAGCAAAAGAATAATTCTATCTTATTTACTTTTAAATTCTCAAGCTAATATTTCATATTATAGTGGTTTTCATCTTGTTGGACAGGAAGTTGGGAAAAATGAGTAGGATGGTGTATTTCGTATCATTTTTCTAAGTATGTCAGATTTTATAGTCAAAGGATAATAAAATATTCTATTATCTTTAAATAGATATGAAAAATGTCTTCATAATCAGTCAGCATAAAACTCACACAGAATACCACTTGTGCCATAGTATGATAGTGGTAAATAAAATTGAACTAAGGAATCTTGCCTTAAATAACTTAGAATTTACTTAGCGACATGACATAAAACTGTCAAAGTCAAAAATCATATTTTCAACAAACAGTTTTTTGGTGCTCATTTTATGATGATACCAACTTCATGTATTTATATAGTTAAAAGATAAATTTAACATGTTTTCTGCCCTCAGGACTGCAAGGGCATTTGGGAAAGAAATCATTTTTAACATACAACAATGGCCAGTTATATACAGTTATGTAGAAGGTGCCATGGAAGCCCCTATTTTGGAGTATCCAGTTTTGCCTAAGAATCTTTAAGCTACTTCCAAAACAGGTCAAGACAAGAATAGACATTTCAGAAAATGGGAAGAACCTTGCAAGGCACAGAGGAACAAGATTAAAACAAAATGCAGAAACATAGAGGAAGATAAATACTAACTAGTAAAAGAATATAATACAATGCAGTAGATTTTCAGATAACAGAGGTCAGTGGTAATGAAGTGTTCGTGAAGGATTTCGAGAGGATAGTAATAACAGTGCTAGCAATAAAACAACAATACTAAACTACTGTTTTGAGTTACTCCTGAACGCTTTGCTGTATAACTTCTGTTCATCTTCCGGATCTCCACTGAGATGCCCATCTCTAAGGGAAGCCTTCTCTGGCTGCTTCATTCCCAGTCTCCGCCTAAGTAAAGTCGCCCTTGTATGTTTAATATACTGTCCTTTAGAAACATACATTAAAATTGCATATATATTGTATATGTGTGTATACATATACACATATGTATAAATAGGGAATACAGACATATGTTTAATGTCTGTATCCCCTATAACACTGTAAACGCCAGAACACTGATACTGTGTCTGTCTTATCTAGCTTTGCAACCACAGCTCCTGGCATGAGGTAGGATCATTGAAAATTAATGATTACATGTCCAAACACTGTGCCAAGTAGTTATCTTAGTTCATCACTCCAACAGTCTAACTAGGCGGATGGAATTTTTTCCCATTTTATAATGAGAAAAATGGGAATTAGAGGGGTTCATTGATCTAGGGAATTCCAGAGTCACGTTTTGAACCCAGGTCTTTATAACTACTATAACCTCCTATTACAGTAACTGTGGTAAGTTACTTGAAAGTGAATTCTGATAATGGCCTGCAAGAGTTTGGATAAAAGGATAGAACAAGGTAAATATTTTCATTACAAAAGGAAACCAAAAAAACAAAAGACATGAAATTAATAGCAGATGCACTATTTTGGGGTATGGAGTGGGGGTAATAGAATATGCTGAATAAGCCATTTTGCATATTAGAAAATAGGAAGAAATAGAGTTGGACATTTGCATTAGGCCAAATTATGAGGAATCTTGAAAGAAAGTTATATATACGAAAAAGAAAGCTACTGAGGATGGCTGAATGGGAAATTAATATGAAGAAAGCAGGTTTTATACAGCTTTAAAGTGCTAGTGAAGCATGTGATAATGCAATTGGATAAAAAGGGACAGAGCATCAGAGAAATCTAGGAAGCTAAGCAGAAATCTAATCTTGATATTTTAATCCTATTGATGAAATCTAATTTTGAAAAATTGCAAACAGATAATCTTTTTTCACTGCATTAACTACCGAATACAAAAGGATGCAATCAGAAAAAGAAAAGCTTCTTCCAGTTTCAAAGAACATTTATAACATTTCAGAAGAACATTCTGAAAACCCACTATAGCATAATAACTCTTAGAAATAGTTGCAATTTAAAGAGGCATGTCCAAGCATTTCTTTAACCAGGAATCTTTGTTAAGGCTATGATGAGTTCTGTTCATCCCCAAAGCTTCAATGAACTATATCAAAAAGCAAGAAAGTGTGGTTCTTTAAAAAAAAAAAAAAATTACACATTTTAGTTCAGCAAATTCATTCGTTTATTAATTCATTCATTTATTTAGGAGTGATGTTCTGTTTCAGAAATTATACTGGAAGAACTAGGAAAATATAGAGAGATCAGCTTACAAGAATAGAGGGGAAAGAAAACAAATTATTAAATAGAGTTTTATGGATTCTGATTGAGGAATATGCACCAGGTGCCAGGGAACGGTTTGTATGTTAAAAGGTGGTAGACCATACAGGGTGGTTTGGAGAAGGTGAGGCCAGAAGCAGGGAAACCGTTGAATGTGGCTGCCAGGAGAGAAGAGATAAGGGCCTACATTTGGGTAGCTGCAGTGAGATAGAGTCAAAATAAATTTTTAGTATATTTAGAAGCTGAAAGTAAGAGAGGGAGAAATATAGGACAAGTGCCTATCATAACAAATATGAAGATGAACACAATAGAAAAAGAATTAAGTGATATAGAAGAGGTAGAAGCAAATTTTCCTCCATGTTCTGTGAGATAAATGCCTGTGAAGATGGTAGATGTGTTGTCTTCTAGAATGATATGCAGGTTCACTAAAGGGCTAAAGAAGGGAAACTGTGGTCAGTTCTACTGGAAGGTAAGTCGACGTTAGTTCGTGGATGATGTGGATTGCCCTTAGTTTATTTTCTATATCAGAGACAGTGTGAATAATGACACTGATAAGGTTTCCCTCTTTCCTCTTGTGCTAGAAAGTTCTGAAACAAAACCGTGGCCCGTCTTAAGCAGGTGTATTAATGAATGTAGTATCTCCTTTTAGCCCTGTTACTGGCCCAGAGTAATATCAGCCCTATTGCCCTTTCTGCTTGCCACACCTTAATTTATGCTACTTTGTCATATCCTATGACACTTGAAATCTGTTCTGGAAAATATATGGTGTAAATGCATTTGTATTTATTTCTGTAGCACTGCATGGATGATGGCTTAGAAGAAATAGATAATACATGTGGAAGACCAGTTAGATGATTGCATAGCCAACATTTTAACGGTAAAGGTAGAAGAAAAAACTATAAGAGCTTTTTTGGTTAAAGGATAAACAAATTGATAGTAAAGAATACATGAAACTGATAAACCAAGGTATGTTCTGGGCTTTGAACATGTGTAATAATGATGATTTCATTGATAAGATTTGGAGCATCATTAGGAGAATTGGCTTGATTACAGGATGCTGGTGTTAAGAGAGAACTTGCAGTGCTTGGTTTCCACTCTATCGAGGTTATGATTTGGATGAGACATCGAAGCAGTATGTCACTTAGGCAGATATTAAGCTGAAGGGAAAAAAAGAGTAAAATGTAGACGAGGGAGTCGTGACAGTGAAGTTTTGAGTGATGATTAAAGGGAAATAAAATATAAAAAAGCCAAAGACTAAACTTCAATGAAAGTACTTTTGGTGAAGTTACATAAGAAATGATGAAGAAAAAGGAAATAGACAGGGATAGAACAAACACAGAACAGAGTCAAAACAGAAAATCTTACCTTGTAATAGGCACTCAGAATTTCCATAGTCAGTGAAAATGCCAAGGAACAACAACAACAAAAAGCCTTGGGAAAACTCCAGGGGAGTTGGAACAAGAAAGTCATTGGTGTTTATGGCCTTATAAGTAGAAGAGTGGGAGTGGAATTCAGAATAAAATGTTAACATGGAAGGGATCGTTCAGAACAAGGGATAAGAATAAAACAATTTACATGTGAATTTTGGAATATGTGAAAGGAATCAAATTCAAGGCAGTGTCAGTCAACAAGAAAAACAAATTGTGCAGCCAGCCAAATTTATCTTTATGTGTCTAAAATATATTTCCCAATTAATCCTTGGGAAAAAACAAAACTTATCTCTTTTTCTCAGGTCTATCATGTGTTACACAGTCCCCTGGTTATCATTTTGAACATGTGAAGAAACAAGTTAAGACAACTTGTGGTAGAACAAGATTAGAAATAATAGTTCCTTGTTCCCAGAAATTTTTCTCAGTATACAAACCACAACTTTTTTGGTATGAATTTTTACAATCACACATTTCGTGCAGCAGTACCTGAACAGTTAAGCCTATCTTCTACTATAATACCTTGGCCATGAACATAATTATTGTGAATTCCAGCTCTGTTAATTATTAGTTGTACCCCCTGGAGCATAGGCATTCTCCTTAACTGTCAAGTGAATAAAATAATATCTGCCTCCTAGCAAGTTTGTGGGGAATATAAATATGATTTGAAAATAACAATAATAAATCTAATAGCAAAGAGTTTATATGGTCCAGTCACATAGGAGAAAACAGCTTTAGGTGAAATTCAGAGTCACACAACTACAGAGCAGCAGAGCCTGGGCTCAAACCCAGAGACTGTGAAAGTAGCAGGCACAGGACTCGCATCTTCCTATGTTCTCAACTTGTGCTGCTGTAATTTAATGCTAGTATCAGAGAGAGGGCAGGCAAAGGGAACCGTGGTAATAGTAATTGTAGTAGCCACATCAATAGCAGCAGGCTTTGATGTTCACCCTTTGGTTCTGCAAAGTGATCACACAGAGCACCTACAATTTATAATAGCTATAGGGCTAGGAAAACAGTAAAAACAGCATTGCTCTGGCCTCTTCCCTGATTCTGTGTGGCACCTATGTTTGGGCACTGAAGCAATTATAAAGTGCCAAACAACAACAAGATGGGAAAAATAAAACCAAAAAATTAGTGGAAGGTGAGCAGTCTGGTTTGATTATACATTTAAGGTTCAGTTGTACTTCCCTCTTCCAAAATATTGTATCAAAGCTTCTGACTCTCAACAGTCATGTCTTCATGATAATCCACTCATATGTGTCTTTTCCATTTTGCCTCTTTTATTTTTAAAAGTGCAAAGGGGATGCAAAATAGAGGATGGCTTCATTTACTTTTAAAAGGTTAAAGAAGGTACAAAAAATTAGAGTAATATAAGGGTATAGTTAAGATAAAATTAATTTTATGGTGTAAATAGCTCAACAAATTTATTTCATGTTTTCTAATTATTTTTCTCTGTTAAATGTTATTGGAATTTTATCTACAAAAAATTCCAGATTTCAAATTTTCCAATTGTGCTACAGTTTATAACTTCAGCACATGATTCAGGATATTCCTCAACTTAGTTCCTATCGTATTTTCTCCTTTCTTGATCATGCAGCAGTGTTCCATTTCCATCTGTGTTCACTCACTGCCCTCATCTCAGCCCACCAGTTACTTTTTCCCCCCCAGAACAGTGTCTAAGAGTTTATGATCAGTTTCAAAGCTCTGTGTAATGTGATATCCTCCTACATCTATGCTCTGTGTAATGTGATATCCTCCTACATCTATGTTCTCATTTCCTAGACACCCCCTCTCATCCTCCCTTTGCTCCTAAACTTCAGTACAGTCCATTCGTGCAGTTAGCCAAAAAAAAAAAAAAAAAAAAATCCACATGTAGCATCCTCCCTCACTAATACTGACATATTCTTATCCTTTATTCTTAACATCCCTTGAGAAACCCACATGGTTAGGCATCACATTTCATAGGCATTTTTAGGTTTCAACATACTGTAGCCTTATTTTTCCTAATGGCATTGTCTTTGACAATTATAATATCAGTGAATAGTGAAAACCTCACAAGCAGGTTTCCAGAATATTGGACAGTCTGTATCTATAAAGACAAAAGTAATTCACCTACTGTTGAGGACAGATTCCTACTTTATTTTGCTCATATTCAGAAATTTTGACTTAAGATATGGGATATATGAAGCAAATGGGTGCTGTGGCTTTTTATTAACCAGCTGGAAAGCTGCCTAGTTTTCCATTTTTCCTTATGCGTACTACCTTGGCATTAGCAAAATTTGAGTGTCTTCAAATAGGAGGAGCTAGATTTCTAATACATGCCATATCTGGGAGCATAAATTTAAATGATAGGAGACTATGCTCAAATTCCAGAAATGTTTAAAAACCACAAAATAACTCTCTAAAAAAAAAGTATCTTGCCTCTTTTGGGAGGACTTTTTATAATACCACATAGATAAGCAACAGTTGTACAGCTAACTAAGATACTAAATGAATTTTGCCCCCATATCCTTGATATTCCAAATTAGCTATGAGGCATTCTAAGCACAATGGATTTAGGGGATTATTTTATGATTTGTGGAAAATTGGAATAACCAGATCATGCCATAAGCAATTTCATCTGAATTTTTATACATTTATTCTCAACTCACTGTCTCAATTCAACTATCCAGAGAGCTGATTGGTTCCTTTAATGATTCAGATTTTCTGAGTGAAAATTTATAAAGAAACATGTACAGAATTACAATTCATTAATCAGACATAATTTCCCTACTGTGTTATTTTATTATCTAACCTAGTTTTAGGATTATTTTCAAATATAAATATCATTTATCTTATAGCTACTTGATCATTTATTCAAAATACGTACAATAATCTCAAAAATTGCCTTGAAACAATAACCAGGTCATCATTTTCCTGGTCTTTACGGTTATTTTTTTTAAAAGCATTTTAAAGCATCAAAAGAAATAAATAATTAACACTTAGGGACTTGAAAGAGATAAATTAAGAACTGTAGCAAAACTGTGAATGATTCTATAAAACTAAATCTGACTCAAAAATCAAGCCATTCAATGTGTAACCAAATGAAATTTCATTGCAATGGTTGGTGGTTCTCAGCCTGCTATATACCAACCACTTGTATGATCACTGATGCTCAGCCAAGCAGAAGTCTGGACTTGAAACAGGCCAACAAAAATAAACATAAGATGATTAGTAATGGCACTTGCAATGTAGCTTGAATTGTACATAGAATAATGGCTTTTACATATTTAACTATGGATTTAAGAATAAATATTGTAACAGTAACACACAAAGGTGACCACGGAAAGAGGCAGAATTATTTGGTGGAAAGGTTCTAAAACTGAGATACTAAATAATCATTTATTCTCCCTGAACTTCAGTGTTTTTATTTATTTTGATGGATTGCATAAAATAGTAATATTAATAAATCTAGACTATCTAGAGGCCATGGTTATCCCTTATTTGAGTCAGTCATCATTTTGGTTTTATTTACATTTATTACATACAATACTAAAGAAGTATGTATTTTTAAATAAATGTGGTTTCAAATTATTATTTAGTTAATTACATTTGTATTTAGTTGATTATTTTAGTAAATATCAGTAAAAACATATAGTAGATACGGTGAACCATCTCTTATAAGGTGATCATAATTTAATACCCTTGTATATAAATATAGAAAATGTTATCAGAAATCGGTTTATTTACCAAAATAATTTTAAGTAATTACATTTCAATCAAATTTGGACCTCCTTCGCATTTTGACATTCTTTATAAATGTTTTTATGTGTTTCTGTGATGTCATATCCTACTGATTAAATTCTAGTATCAAATTTTAAGGATGAAACCTCTCTTTTGAAAATAACTATAATGACACAGTAATGAATAGCACTAGCAATTGACATTATATATTATTTAAATGATCCTGTACACTTCAGACAAGATTTGACTATGTACTTTTAGGTATGGATGACTACTTTGAGAGCATGCCACCTGCAGTGTTTTAATACAGCCAAATTTAGTTTTTCTATCCATGTGCAGGTTTTGGATGGCTTGAATTTCTTGTTAGACTTCATAACTGGTTGATATAGGAATTCCTTGAGCTCAAAAGCTAATACCACTATGGACTTTACCTGTAGAATTTTTTATAATCAAGATGCTCCTAGATTTTCCTTTGTCATATCTTAAAAAGGACCTCAGGACTAAATTCTTACAAGATTTAATATAGTATAACCTTTTCTTTTTAAATTAAGGAACAGCACTTGTATGCAAGATTAAAAATAAAGATGACCCAAAAAAAGTATTTCTTTTTCAAATAGTCTTTTTTTATTTAGTAATACAGGATTCTTCACTGATAACAATAATATTAGAAATTACCTAAATTTCCACTCCACAGTGTACCGACTGCCATTTTCATTATCTTTTACACTCTTTTGTTATCATCTTGAGTTCTTTCCACTTTCCCCTTCCTGCTGCTCATCCTTGTTATATAGCTTTGTATCTAGAATTCAGCCCAAATAAATAATTCACAATTTGAAAATGAATGAAACATATGTAATATATTCTAGTCTTTCAAGAGCATATACTTCTTGCCTCTCTGTACATCTCTTCATTTTGAATTTGTATACTACAAAGTATGTAGGAATATATGTCATAAGTTACAGTATTCAATTTTATACTACTAGTATTTATTTATTTTATACTGCTAGTATTTAGTATTTATTTCATACTGCTCTCAGTCTTTATGTGTTACTTTCTCTCCACATCTAAAATTTTACAGTTCTTAATGGCAGGGATTAAAATATATTTTTTAAGAGTAATAAATAGGCATTAACAATGGGCTAGTGCTATTCATTACTGTTGGCATACAACAGTAGCATGGATAATTAAGATGATGATAAAATAATTTTAAGGAAGCAGCATGAAACCAAAACTACAAGGCAAACTGAAAAGCTACCCCAAAAGGTAGACTCCTTTTTTAAGTATTTTTCTTCTACCACCATGGGGCAAGCCATCCTCAATCTTGCTCTCAGTGTTAGAAAGAAAAAGCAGTGAAGAGGGCAGAAATTAAAACAGAGAACCTTTAGTCAGTCTCATAATTAAAAATGAAAAAGTGTTTTGTTCTCTTAACCTTTAAAATATACAATATAGTTTGTGTGCATCTGTATGTTTAAAAAATTGTAGGGCTTCCCTGGTGGCACAGTGGTTGGGAGTCCGCCTGCCGATGCAGGGGACACGGGTTCGTGCCCTGGTCCGGGAGGATCCCACATGCCGCGGAGTGGCTGGGCCCATGGGCCGTGGCCGCTGGGCCTGCGCATCCGGAGCCTGTGCTCCGTGGCGGGAGGCCACAGCAGTGAGAGGCCCGCGTATCGGAAAAAAAAAAAAAAAATTGTAAACCTAGTATCATGGTTAAGAAGAACCTTAAAATATATATAATATTAAGTCATATATACATATTTATATGTAATATATAATATATGAGATCAGATATAGAGAATATATGTAAATGTGTTTATATGTACATATATGCATTCATATTTATAACTACATATCCATATAAATATAATTAGTAGTCTAGCATAACTTTGTTATGTTATCTGCATATTTCCAGTTTTTCCTTTTGTGTGTGTATATATATATATACATATATATAAACATATGTATATGTTTAGGGGCTTTCTAACTGTAATTGTGTATATTACCCATCAATATTGATCAAATATAAGTTTGGAAAATATTGACAATTTAAAAAAAATTAATAATGCCAAGACACTTAGAAAATACAGTTTTGCTAAATTTTTCTTTCCTGTTATTCCCAGCTCATTGTTCAGGTTGGTTCATTCTTCTAATTATGCCACAAATATATCATGTGCTTTCTTCAACTTATTAAAAACATCTCTTCATTTTGAATTTGTATGCTACAAAGTATGTAGGGATATATGTCATATCTTACAGTATTCAATTTTATACTACTCTCAGTCTTTATGTGTTACTATTCTCTCCACGCCTAAAATTTTACAGTTCTTAATGACAGGGATTAAAATATATTATTTTAAGAGTAATAAATGGGCATCAACAAGCTGAGCAAGATACTAATTGAGCTTTCAACTACTCTTAAAATAATTTATGATGACTTATTATGTTTTCTGTAATTGAAAATGTCATCTACAATGACATAAATGTCCAGTCCACGCAAATGGTAATTTTAGGTGTAAGGTGTGATTTTCAACAGCAAACCTTCTAGTTAATAAACCAAGTAGAGAAAAGTGAGTTCCCCTGGCTTCAAAGAAGATGGTAGTAACTCAGTTCTTTAGCTGTAAGGAACTAAATTCTGGCAAAAACTGAATGAGCTTGGAAGAAGACCCTGAGCATCAGAAGAGACTGCAGCCCCAGCTGACATTTTGATTTCAGCCTTATGAGATCTCGAGCAGAGGTTCCTGCTAAACTTTGCCCAGACTTCTGACCCATGGAAACTGGGCTATAATAAGTGTTGTTTTAAGCCACTAAGTTTGTGGTAGTTTGTTGTATAGCAATAGAAAACTCATATAGGCAGATAGATAAGAAATATTCCTTAAGAAGATGCATTTCTAAAGTAGTGTGATTGATGTTCTTGTAGCAACCTAATATAGTGGCTTTTAGATTTCAGGCTAGAAAAGGATGCTTTTTACCAGTGGTGAAAATGATCTTTACCAGTGGTAGAAGAGTAAGTAATACAACGATGATTGGAATATTTGACAGCATTTTAGATGGTAGGAAAGGATCAATATGATACAGTGATTCCAGCTATCGGACCTACCAGGGCAGATGTGAATGTACAGGAAGGAAGTACATTTTTATATAAGAAGGTAGCATAGAAGTCTTACTGAAGAGGGAACTTCTTGAAATCTGTGTATATGTGAATTACAGATACAATGAAAGATTCACAGTAGAGACTTATCATAGACGTCAGGACAAGATAATAAGATGGACATAGAAAGCTTAAAAAAGAAGATCTGTGTTACAAAATTAACCCAGGTTCTAGAATGTGGTACAAAGCCTCAACAGTAACTGAAGACAAAATGAGGTTATTTTTTGGATAAAAGATCATTTCCTAAAACAGTTGGTTTAGGAATCCACATGGAATTCCTGGTTAGGAATTTTCTAGTTGGGAAAAACAGAGTCCAAGAAAACTGCCATACAGCTTATCAAATTTTATAAAAGACAGCTGTAACAAAATGTAGTTCTTAAATGAAATTATAATATAAAATTTATGTAATTAGAAATTCTTAAGAAACACAGAGAGGACAGGGGGCGCAGCCTCAGACCCATGCAAGCAGAATTTTGGAGCTGAGTTCCTTGCATAAAACCAGGAGCTGTGAAAGACAGATGCACCTATGTATGAAAAATGGAATAAAAATGTATTGCTTACCAGCCAGAGGAAGCAGCAATAAATGGATATGATATATTCTAAGGTTCTTGCATTGTCTGGAAAGTAGTAAGTTAGTCATAAAAAATAAATAAAAGTAAACCAAGTAAAAATGCTTGATTTATTCTATGTTGTGTAATTATAATTGATAACAAAAAAATCTGCTTTATAGCCAGAAACTGACTTCTACCAGTGAGAGAGATACATTTATAAATAATACAAGTGTTCACTATAGTAGATTAGAAATAATGACCCAAAAGTCAACTCAACATGTGATATAGAATGTCTTCCTCATCATTAATTTGAAATCAAAAGAAGCCACCCAATATCTGGGTACTTCTCTAAGGACTACTCTGCCTGTATTTTGCAATAGTTAACCACACAGCCTTAAAGATCAAGTCTTATGAATTCTGGATAATTAATTTAGATATAAATATTTGGAGCAGTTAATTTTTTCTAAATAAAACAGACATTGTTAAACAGCAGTGCATGTATAGATTTATTTAATTATATAAAAAGAATGAGTGAAGAGCTATGGAGATTTATGATACTATGACAATTTGAATTTCAGAGCACTTTGAAGTTGCCATTAACTTCTGTGTATAGCCATGATTAATTGCTAAACTTTATTTGAAGTAAATCTGAAAAATGGAGACAATAAGATGATAATGCAATGTAGTTTTTGGTAATTAAGTAATTCACAATGCTTTATAGGGGTTGCAAACTTAAATACCTACGGTACCATGCAGGTGACATAAAAAGATGAAAATGGAAACACAAAAAATGGGGAGCAATGGAAACATTGAATTGTCCTATGGAAAGTTCTAAGTCTCATGAAAAGGCTTTCATATTAAAGATTTCAAAACCGCATGTCAACTAAATCATGTCTCTGGGCCAGATTCTGTTCATGAACTGCCAATTTGAAAGTTTACTTAAGATATAGTAACCCTGGGGTTTTTGGGGGGTTTTGTTTTTAATACATGGGCTGCATGATCATTGTATACAATATTAAAAGTAGATAAAAACAATATATATAGAAAAAAATATCTAAACTAGAGATTCAATATTTTGATGAATTTTCTTCAAGTTTTTTTTCCATGTATCTTACATAGTTGTTGTATTACTACATATTGCTTCCACAATGACTTAACAAAGGTATTCTAGATATTATAACATTTAATATAAACATTTATTTTAATATCTGTATCATAATATATTTTGTAGATAGGTCATAGTTTACTACCCTCCTCTTATTGGCATTTACATTTTTTTTCAGTCTTCTAAATACCATGGTTAACCTCTTCTCGCTTTAATTTTTAAATTTTTATTTTCATTTGTATATTTTTCCAAAAGTAAAATAATCAAGTTAAAGTATATGGACATTCTTAAAGAGCTTTCTAATTCCCAAATTATTCTTTAAAATTTATCTTCTTCCCAAGAATTGACAAGATTGTCTCTTTGCTAAAATACCTTTGCCAAAAATAAAAATTATTTTTGTAATCTTTGCTAATTTGCTAAAAGAAAATCATACATTTATGTCATACGATTATAACAACACTTGAATGACAAAGCTTTGCTAAAACAAAGCTTGGTATAAATAAGATGTTAGTTCTTTTGGCCTCATTGCTTCCCAGATGGTATCTATGAAAAAATCTTGAAATGTAAAGAAACCATATGAGTAGATTCCAATACTTCTTACAGAACATATGCTGCTTTCTATTGACATATTTACATTTAGGTCGATAAAATTCCCCAGTGGTGTCTAATCATGGATATGACAAACACATTTATAAAAAGTGGTTAAAAATAATAACTGTACTTTCACAGTTTAGGATAAAAAACACTGATGCTTTGTGAAATTATAAGATGGCAAATACAAAATAACTATGTTTTGGACATAGAAGACTTAAAATGCACATGGAAAGATCAAGTGAATTGGTCCATTAGTTTACTTTTTGGGGACTTTTGATTTGCTCTTTGAGCTCACTTTACCAGGTCTCACTGGGGCAAAATATTTTAGAGTAAATTGTTCATGTTCTGGAATTTCTCATTCTAGCCAAGATAAAATTTTCCCTTTCATTGTTATATACCTTGGGAGTTAACAGGCATTCATAGCTGAATGATTAAACCATGACAGGTATGAGATATCTGCATAAACTCAAATTAAGCTCCTATTAAAAACATAATCTGCATGAAGTATGAACACATATGCTTTCTGTTTTCCTTGGTTTATACCATTAATTTTAATGATGACAAAAAGCAGATGAATTATGTCACTGATGTTTGTTTGAGGAACCCAGATAAATTCAGATCCCTTAAATTTAGAGGGCAAATCCTATTTAATCCAGCTGTAGGAAGTGTATGTTGTTACTGGGTGGACAACAAATAAAGTGATACTAATTTCTCACAAACTTGGAAACAAAGTAATTTCATATATTTTTCTGCAAATAAAGTTAGAACTATGTTAGTTTTTTTCTACTTGTCTTTACTGTATTAGAGTATAATGTGGGGACTATATTAAATAGAGTGTTATCTGTCATGGTCAATTCAGTTAAGATTAATTCAGGACCTAACGTATGCTTGAAATACAAGGAAAACACAATTAAGAGATATTATTATAACACTTTATGTATGATGTGTATTTATAAAGTAACATGGTGTGCAAATCAAACACAAAAAATAAGGATTTTAGAATCCCTCCATTTATTACTGGTTATGGAAATTGTTTACCTGACTCTGCTATATAGTATGTGACATTAGGCAAGTCATTTTTTCTCAGTCTTTGTTATTTCATCTGTAAAATTAGTGTTATCACACTATGTACTTCAAGGGGTATTGTAATGATAAAAAAGTAAATACCTATAAAGCACTTAGGAGAGTGTGCATGGCTAATATTTGCTTAACACATATTACCCATTACATTATCATAGATAATGAGTTATCAACATGCTATCATAATAAAGATGTACCACTAATAGTGAATTTAGGATCATTAAAATTATAATGAACTAAATTTCTATATGGTTTAAGTATGCTTTCCTATGTTAATTCACATATCTCATTGAATCCTTGAGGCAAGTATGTGGAGTGTTTTCATAGATAAGAATGTTGACACATGAAAGAGATTTTTGAAACTTGTTTTAGAGTTTACAGTCAATAATTGGCACAAGGGCTTATATAATCTAGATTTTATAATTATTATTAATATTTTTGACCACATCTACCTTCAAATTCAAATAACAACAACAAAAAATCTGGGTCGCAGAAAAGCCATATAATCTCTGGAGACAAATTTTAGAGGTAAGATTTCTGCTTTACTAAAGCAATGCTTGAACAGACTATAGAAATTGAAATCAATGATTTTAACCATTCCTACTTACATTTAATCTAGAGATAAACTTTATAGAAATGTTGTGTACCCTGATGATATAATCCTTCTTCCTATTTTGGATCCTCAGAGTTTCTCAGGAACAGAAATTATATTCAGTGAAAAAAGTCTACATAGATGTTAACTAGAAAGGGATCACATATTATGAATATTAAATTGGACTATATTTTATATAACTGGAATATTTTTATTTAATTTAATAAAATATATTTTTGTCAAAACAATTATCGTATAATTGGCTTTTGCTGAGAAAAATTTACTTTCCAAAGTGTATATTTGAAAAGTATTGGCAATTATTGAATAAGCATAATTATAATTATTGACTCTAAACATTTTAGCATCAAATGACTACATTTGGGATTTAAAACCAAATCTTGTAATTATTGTGCAGCTAAAACTACTCAAAAATATTAATTATCAATAATATGAGAAGAAGGTATTAGTATACTCAGTTCTAAAAATCCTTACAAGTATATAGCTTTTCCTTGAGCTTATCTTTCACTGAGATTCTTTTTCAATTAGCAGTCAGTCATTTACTTGCAGCAATGTTTTATTAGATTGTAGAGAAAAATAAAGTTCTAATGTAGTATGGCTGCAATCATAGTGGAATCAAAGACAGGGCTAATATATTATAATCAGGGCAGAAAATTATACTTGCTTTATTCACAGAGCACTACTTTGTAAATTTCCCAGCCCTCAGTGACAGATACCAGGGTTACATTTCTTTTGTATCTTCCCACAATGTATATTGTTAAATAACTCTTTCTGACAGGCTAATTTTATGAAGTTTATTATTCGTAATTGCTCTTATATTCTTTTGAAGAGCCAAGGCCTCTTAATAGCTCTCAATTTTGAAATAACCATGGAAAATGGAAGATTTCATACAGGCCAGGAAACCAAGTTTGAATGATTAGAATAGCAGAGGGATTGGGGCTGAAGTTCAATAGCTGAATTTATAAAAATAAATGAATACCAAATAATAGTATGTAGAGAATGAAAACGAAAATGGGTTTTAAAAGTCTGGATAATCCCTGTATTATGTTCAAGGACAGAGCCAAAGAACAACAGAAGCAAATGTCCAGATTCAGAGGGATAGGATGAGAGAATCATACCAAGTTAGAAATGGAAAGGTCTTTGTAGAATAGCTGATTTGGAAACTCTTGCCATGACTACATAAAGTCAATAAACCCTAAAGATTGCTTATAAAACATACGTATGCTTAGCTTCAATTTTCTGGAACAAAGAATCCATAGCTTCACTGGAATATTAAAGGGAATTCTGATGCAACTGAAGTTAAGAAACGTGAAATACAAAGAAGCTAAATGACTTGACCATCGTAACACACAACATAAAAAATTCCTTTAAACTGCCGTAATGTGTAAGAAGAGCTAATTCTCCCCTCCCCAGGCTATGGCAGTAGGTCTTTTCCTGTCACAAGGCTCATGTATCTTTAAATCATCCTATGCATCACTGTCAGATTCATCATAATATTGCACCTCTTTGATGCTATTGTTCTCCAGCTAAAATTATCACCGTGTCATGAATGCATGCTAAATTGCTTATTCTGGCACAGGAAACTATCCACAGTTTGATTTCAAATTTATTTATCCACCTTATCTCTTAATATATGTATACAGTCTTCATTGTCTAAACTCAATTTTATGTTACTTATCATATGAATTATATCTATTTTGAGGGGATTTTGTTCATGCTGTTTCCTCTAGATGGACTAACCTGCATCTGTGCTTTCCTCTGCCCTCTCTCTATGAGCTTCTCTGGCCCTCTGCACCCATAACCAATGAACACACAAACACACACATGCGTACTCCCAGATACACTCACCTCCCATCAAAATACATTTTTAAAGGACTAAATCAAATAAAGCTTTTCTTTATATGCTGAAACATAAAATTATCTATCCCCACTTTGAACTCCTGTAGTTTCCAGTTTCTACTATCATAGGGTACATCTCATGCAGTTATTTTTTTAACGTAATATTTATGGTAAGCCCACTTTTTTATATAGTGGTTAAAAACATGGATTTGGAAAGAGTTCTGTTATCAGATTCTTACTCCATCATTTATTGTCTTTATGACTTCGAGTATTAAATGGAAAATGTCTCTGCTTCTCATCTGTAAAACTGGCACAATAATAGTAGGGTTGTTTGAAGATTAAGTGAAAAGACATAGATGAACTCTTAGGACATTATTAACGCTTAGTATGTGTTCAATGTTAAGTGAAATAGCTACCAAATACTTTATAAACATTGTAATAGCATATGTATATAATATTATTATTATGTACTTTTTATTGTAATTTCTTGCTCATTGAATTAAATAATTAGACCTTTCACGTTCATATTCCAAACATAATTGTTACATAGTCACAGATCAATATATATTTACTGTACTTATTAATATTTATATAGTGTTTCAGAAAACATGTAAATTAGAAAGTTTCTAAAATAAATATAGAAGCACAAATCCCAATAAGAAGTTATATATATTTTATAAGTAGAAAATTGTATTTGGCAAAAGCCCAAACAGCTTCTCCAGTTTGATGTTCCACTAGCCAACATCACAGAGATACATGGAGTAATTTCTGTAAGTAAAAACTGGTCAGGTGAAACAGTTATCCTGGAATTCTGGAGCTATTACATTGATAAGAAGATTTTTGAATTTCTACAAAGGACAATTTTGATAACTTTTCCCTGAATAAAATGGCTGTATTGAAAGGAGTAATATTTATTAACAAGCTTAATATTAATAATAACTGACGAACTACAAGGTCCAATGAAAGTTAAAGAGGAACAGGGATGTAAAAGCACAGGGATTGTAACGTTATGCTCTTTGTCATTAAATTTTATTTTTTGTCTTTTATAGTAAGAGTAAACTCGTATTTGAAGTGTATAACAAGTATCAATAATCTATTAATAGTGACACATAACAACACTAAAAAGTTAAAGATTATCATGTTTCTTAAAACTCACTTTAAAGCTAGGTTTAATATTTAAATTTTGTAGTCTGGCCTCTACTGCATAATTGTGTTCATATCTGTGTCATATCCTTGAAGTATTAGCTCCTAGAGTCGAGGGCAATGTCCTTGCTATTCCTTGGATATAGTTTTTCTCTAGTGCACTCGGTCACACAGTCACTCATTTATTCATTCTTTTTTTCATTGAGCTTTAACTCAGTGAAAAGTTCTATCTTAGTATTTGGGAGAAATATAATGAATCAGATTTTTCCCTCGCCTCAAAAGTATTTAATAGGAAGAAAAGAAAAATGTGCATTATTGAATAGCAAGGTTGAAGGTAACAAATGGCACAAAGAGATTATGAATAGATTTCTATACAAGTTCCAGGGAGAAAATATTTTTTCTGCCGGGGAAAAGTAATGAACATTTAATGGACTGGTATTATGACTTAAGCTTTAAACAATGAGTGAAATTTTTGCCTGCATAGATTAGGGAAAAGTAATTTGAATGAAAGAAGGATGGCATATAAAAAAATACAGGACATGTATTTGTTCATCTGTTCTGCCATTAAAAGTTACTTAGGATAATCCCTAGCTAATAAAAATAAAAAACTAGTGATTTTACTATAATCTTTCCTTGTAGATTTCATGAACTTTTTCTACTGTGATTGTGTTCTGAAAACAAATTTTCTTTCCCTAGAGGGCCTCTAATTTTCAGTTCTACTCTTTTGCTGCTAAGGGAATAGGATCTAGAGCTGTGTTGTCCAATAGAACTTCTGTGACAGTGGAAATGTTTGCATCTGTGCAATATTGTATTCACAAATCTCATGTGACTGTTAAACACTTAAAATATAACTAGTGTGACTGAGAAATAGGATTTTTAATTTTAATTAATTTAAATTGCTACATGCAGCTCATGGCTATTAGAATTGCACAGCATAGATCTAGAGTCACCTTTTTAGGAGAAGTAAATCCGGATGAATTTTATCCACAAGTGGATCTCCTTTGGGTAAAATATAGTATGTCACAGTATTTCCTATGAGATCCTATTACGTCCCTTCATTGCTGAAGCCAGTAGTTTTACCCAGTATTGTCATTGCTTGTGTACTATTGTTAATTAGGATATGCACAAAGGAAATTAATAAACTATCCAGGAAGCTCTGAAGACTTCTACTAGGAAGTAACTTTTGAATTTAGTCTTAAAGGAAAGGAAGTTCACCCTGGGGTTGAGGACGGGTGAGCTGGGGATAGTTCAGGCAGAGATGAGAAAAATATGGTGTGACCAAGGAATACTTGATAATTCATTAGAACTGGCAAACAAAGTATCTTTGTAAAGAGCAGGAGAGGAGAAAGAGCAATTGAAAAAATTTAATAATGTATGTTTTAAAATACTGTCCAAGTATTGGGTTTGATTAAGTTTATATAGTTTCCCACCCAAAATGGTTATTCTATCACATATACATAGGATTTTCTTTTCTTTTCTTTCTTACAAACATCATTTATGTTTTAATCATTAAAACAACTAAAATTGCAGCTTTGTTCCCTAAATTTATTACTTGGACAAGATTGAGATTTAGGAAATTTATTGCCATGATGTCACCACTGGTTTATAATTTATAAAACTTTGGATTAGACATTAGCACAGTTATTATTTCCTCTAATGTCTTACCTCACCGCAGTCTAATAACATTCAGGAAATCCAGAAGACAAAGGGGAAAGAGTGGTCTTGAAAGCTAAAAATAGTTGCTGAAAACTGATGCAATCATGTAATAAAATATGGCACAATAACTTATATGATATGCTCACAGTATCTGCTAAAGCAATTAGAATCCATGCAGCTAGATTTCTGTTCATGTATTACTAAAAATGAAAAGTATTTCAGCCCAAGTAAGAATATAAGCTATGTGGTTTAATTGTATACATTGGTCTTAAGATTTTTGGTCTTATTACTTGCATATGTGATCTGTTTAACACTCTTTAAAACAGAAAATCATTGAGTAGCAATCAGATTTCAAAAAGTCTTCCAAGTACAGCCAGACAGTTGTCTACGTGACATGCTACGTATGACAACAGAGAATGTACCATTATATTAACACAGACTTCTTTTCCAAGGGGTCAGTGTTTTCACACATCTAATAGGTCTCGTGCACTAGATAACAGAAACAGCAATATTGGTGTCTCTCAATCACATTAAGTTCATCAGACGTATTAAATGGTAGCCCTTTTTAATTGAGAATTTTTATACATATTATATATATATAACATCTTTATTGGAGTATAATTGCTTTACAGTGGTGTGTTAGTTTCTGTTGTATAACAAAGTGAATCAGCTATACGTATACATATATCCCCATATCTCCTCCCTCTTGTGTCTCCCTCCCAGCCTCCCTATCCCACCCCTCTAGGTGGACACAAAGCACGGAGCTGATCTCCCTGTGCTATGCGGCTGCTTCCCACTAGCTATCTATTTTCCATTTGGTAGTGTATATATGTCCATGCCACTCTCTCTCTTCCTCCCAGCTTACCCTTCCCCCTCCCCATGTCCTCAAGTCCATTCTCTATGGCTGCGTCTTTATTCCTGTCCTGCCCCTAGGTGCTTCAGAACCATTTTTTTGTTTTTTTTTTTTATTTCATATATATGTGTTAGCATATGGTATTTGTTTTTCTCTTTCTGACTTACTTCACTCTGTATGACAGTCTTTAGGTCTATCCACCTCACTACAAATAACTCAGTTTTGTTTCTTTTTATGGCTGAGTAATATTCCATTGTATATATGTGCCACATTTTCTTTATCCATTCATCTGTCGATGGACGCTTAGGTTGCTTCCTGTACATATTATATTTAATGGGGATTTTTTTGGTCAGAAAAGCTTTTGAACTGGACTGTGGTCTAGCTATAGAAATGAACAATTTTCAGTGCATTTTGGGAGTCCAAAGTATTTACATATTCTTAAACATATGTCTTAATTTCTACTGATGAATATATAGGCAGGCATTTCCACTGTAGCTTGAGAGATATTAATCAGTATAGGAAAGAATGATCTTATTTTGGTAACTATAAACAATGAAAAATAAATTAATATTTTTGAGGGCATACTAAGTATTGTTTTATATACATTATTGCAGTAAATATTCCCAATCAACCCTATGAGATTTTCCTATCCTCCTTTTATAGATGACTGAGCTTCAGAAGGGTTTAGGGATTGCCTGAGGCCCAGATAATAAAAGGCACAGCCAGGGATAATATCCATTTCTGTCTGATTTCAACAGACTTAGACTCCATTACTATGTGTAACAGGTATGAATTTTACACTACAAACATTTCTATGTAAGAAATATCTTTTAGTTCCCTATTGTGAAAGCAAATTATATTTATTCCAGGCCCCATATCGCTAGGCTGGAAAGGAAATTCAATCTTTTACCCTTCAGTAGAATCCTATAAGAATATAGAATAGTTACACTGTAGAAACCCAGAAATGTGGACAAGAGTTCCGTTTAAAGGAAAAAAGACGGAAAGGAAAAAGGAGGCCAGCTTTGAACACATTACCTGACACCATGACAAAGGATAGTTTTTCATCTTCTCTTAAACTGTAACTGACATGCTTAACCTCTCTTCCTATGAAGTTTAATCCTTTACCTTGTAAATCAAATGTTAAACACGAGGTTTCAAGTACTTTTCATATACCTTGGCATTGTCTTACTAACGTGAATACATGATCCCAGACATCATGTGTCTCACACTTTGACAGATAGCTCCTCTATCTTTGTCAGTATTGTAAAATGTCTTATGAGGACAAGAAATTTATACTAATATTCCTAACAATATTTTCAGCCACACCACCACTTCTCCTTGATGCTTCCTCTAACCTGTGAGGACTAGTCACATAGACAGATTTTAATATTTTCTATCATTGTGGCAGTAGAGTGTATATCATCTACTGAGCATATTTATTTTGGATTATTTCCTAATTTTTGTCTAAATATTTCTTAAGATTTCTTCTGTGCTTCTTCTTAGTATATGGCAATAAATTTCATATTATAATTTTAATATTCAAGTGTCTATGACAATTGTGTATTTGTAAATAAGTTTATAATTTGGTGACTTATGTAACTGTTTTTAAGTAATATTTCTTTCAAGTTCTGGTAGGAAAGTTTACAACAATGGTAACAACTTGTGTTAAATTTTCATATTCTTGTAGCAGTAATATGAGCAGTATTAATAGAATAAAAATAGTGTCTGTCTTTTATTTTGTTGCTTTAAAAATACTTTATTTCAATTCTTTAATCCTCACAATAAACATTTGAGATTAAATATCCTTATCAACATTAACTTTTAGAAACCGAAGGCTCAGAGATATTAATTGGCCACCAAAGAACCAGAGCTAATCATTGGCCCAAGTGGGCCTGACTCCTGACTCACTGCCCTTCCTACTACAACTTAGCACAATTCTGAGAAACCCCGTAAATTTTTCACAGTGTAAATTTTAGAATTCAGCTAAAGAACCATCATTGCTAGGGGATAGCTATTTACCAAGTACAGAATCACTGCAAGCAAACAGGAAACTTGGTAATTCTTACAGTAGTAAAGATGGAGAACATTTTTGGTTTGCTTCCTTTTTCACTCTTCTTCCCTAACCCAAATGAATTTTAAGAGTCATAATTTGAAACTCTGCCATTAGCTCCATCAGAGATATTAAATGTTAAATAAAGTGACCCATATTGGCCATAAAATGAACACCATTTACTATCCTAAGAATATAGAAAATGCTTTTATGTGAATAGTAGAGAAATTGCCAAAAAAGGTATTTTATTTCAGTCTGTGGACAAGCTAATGTGCTACTGGAAAATACATACATATTCTGACCTAATTAATTTCCAGAGCACTTGGTTCTGAAAAGAATGCTCAGAGATACCCCAGTTTATTCCACTGTCATATAGAAGCCTCACATTCTGAGGACAGTGTCTTAGGCATGAGTTAGTTATCTCCTTCTTAAGGATTTTGTTGCAGTGCTTTCTGGCATACTTTCTACCATAGTCAAATGTTCACTTAAGTTTCTGGGTGCTTGAGCCTCAACTGAGCAGACTTCCCTGTGATAAAAATGTGTCACCTCTGTGCTTGTTGTCCTAAGGACACTATCTCCAGGCACACCCATCCTAATAAACAGTTTGATATTTCCCACTTAGAGAATTTGATAAGGATAGTTTCAGGCACCTTCCACCTTCCAAGGTGTGAGTAATTTTAAAATGCTTGAGGAGCTTGTAAGCATCAAAGTCGTAGGAATGACAGAGTGGAGGACGTGACTGCTATGACTGTTTCCTTCTGGAAAGTACATACAGAGAAGTGAGATAGCGTATCTTCTTGCAGACATCTAATATAGTGAGTTGTTATTTTTTCTCTATGTGAAGGAAGTAAAGGAGTTATTTGTTTAAATTTAACATTCTTTCAAGAGCCATTAGGGTAGCTCTTAGCATAGCTCTGTGATAAAATGATCACTCATCATAGCGTGCTTGTCCTTTAGAGTTCACTTATACACTATTGCTTGCAACATGCTAAATGCTACTAAAAATCACCAAGCTAAATAGATATTTGTCTAGTAATAGCTAGGTTTTATCCCCCTTAAGTTATTCTGGCATCTCTAAAGTTTACACAAATAATAATACACCTTGATAGTGCAGAAGAATACTCAACCTCTCTCTGATTAACTGGCATGTTAAAAATACTTTCTATTATAAATAAATTGAATTCTTCTTTTTCTTTTCTACAGGACAACATTTTTAAGCTGGAAGACTCACATTTTGAGAATGGCCGTGGGAAGAGCCCATATGACCCTAAACTGCTGACGGCATCTCTTTTAATAGGTACTCAGTCAACAGTCAGCTAAACAGTGAATTTTCTGTAGATAATAGCCAGATTGCATGTTCCTTGTTATATACCAAGATTTTTCATTATTAATCATAAAATATTTTAGGAGTATGTCAGTTGAGATATTTTCAAATATTTTGAAAATGAAGAAGAAACACTAAATGCTGATTTGGTTATTGTACTATCTAATCTATGATTCTTTTTAATCAGAATGGTTTAATAGTATCTTTAAAATTGGCTGCTCAATCACTATACATCCCCCTAGACCTTTACAATTTTTGTTTTGTAAAAATATGGTTTTGATTTTCATTTTTTGGGAAGAGGCGTTTCAAGGGGGAATTTTGACAGGTCAGAAGGAAAGAAGGAGATTCACTCCAAGTTGTTAATTGTAGTCTGAAGATTTGTCACACTCTCAGCATTTGGTCAGCTTAATCAGCACAATGCAACTAAATGGTAGTACAATTGACAGAGACCCCTTGTGTCACCTTGAGTTGACAAAGTCCTTCTGTATTCATCTTTTCTGACTTCAGGGCTTCTTCTTCTTTTTTTAATCTAACAAAACATTTTATGCATTTCCTGTGCCCTTTTCTTTAGCCATCTTCCTAGTTCTAGTTTTCTTCTTTTACTTCAACATTGCAGATAGGTGGTGAATGCTTAGCCATAGTTCAAAAGGATAGAAAGAGGAAGATAGAAGTAGGCAGAAGGAGAAAACTTTAGTTTGTATTGAAAAATAGAGAATTCTTTCCACATTCTTTTAACCACTTCTGGACTGGGATTAAATAATACACAAAAAGTGATATATCATTAAACAATTTTTCTTTTTCTTTTTTTGTTTTCTTGTTTTAACTTTTGAGTATGCCAGCAACCTAAAGTACGGAAGATTCTGGGTTATTACCTTACTCCTGAATATATGTTTTTATATAATCATGTAGAAATTATGTAGCTTTTTGTTTCCTTTTCTTTTTCCTTTTGTTTTCTTTTTTATAAAATATAGAAAGTAATTATTTGATAACACAAAAGAATAATAAGTGAAACTTTTCAGGTGTAAACTTTCTAATAAAATTTTGAATAATACATCTAGATTTTTAAAAGGTAAATTTAGGCTATTATTTGACATATAATAATTTCATAAAGTTTAGCCTTTTTATTTTAAAAAATAATCTTTTTTCTATTCAACAAACTAAGACTCTAGTCATACTGACTACAGCATTAACTTGAAAATATATTTTTTCCAGTATTCTCTAGTGTTTATCGCTGTTTCACTGATCCTTTTACTATTAAGAATAAAACCATTACAGCATGAATTACCTCCTCTATTGCTTTGGAAATGTAGACAATTTCAGTCCATTTGATCCATTTATGGAGCACTTTAACAAAAGTTTAAGACCTGAAGGAATGCAGCAAATGTAACACACTTATAATTTTCCTATTCGCAGATGGCCTAGTGATTACGTGTGGATGACTTCCTTAAGTGCACACACAGAAATTTGAAAACTGTCTTAAACAAAGGGGAGGAGTCCTATCTTGTTTGAACCTGCAGGCTGTACTTATTTAAATTGCATACTGAACAAAAAAAGATAGATATTCCTCAAAAAAGCAGTATGTAAAAGTGTGCCTAGAGCAGCTTTATTTTGTGGTATGTTTCTCAGTAGGGGTTTGCTTATTTATTTTAATATTCCACTGAGAAAGAATGATGACAACTAAGTATTACATAGTTCATATGGCGTGCAGCCACACAATGTCCACAAAGAATATGAAACGCTGCAGTTTGGGTTTTATATTAGAACTTCCTTGAAACAGTTGTATAGGTTTGTGAAAAGGAAAAGAGAATGAGGGAAGTTGCATGAGTCAAGGAGAGGATGTATGGCTGGAAAAGAACGGTAGGCATTTCAGAGAAACAGCTTTTAAATGAAAGGCCAGATCTCACCTAGCCAGTACTGTAAAGTAATTGAATAATTTTCAGAGATATTTAGTGCTTATTGACAGAGGAGATTATTAAAGCCAACTTAAGTTAATTTCTGGATCAGTTGAATAGCAAGATACAGAAAAATGAGCAGGCCATACTAGACCTGGTAAAATCCCTCAAAATATTTGTAGCACCATTTTAATTCAAAAGCTGTGACTTCCTTTATTGAGGTTACTTGCTTCTTTATAACTATGCTATAATTCCGCCATGAGTCAGGAAAGAACATAATTTGACATTAGAATATGCTCTCACTTGGTATTAAAGGTACTCCCCAAATTAATTAACTATAATTGAGAAATTATTTGAACCACTCTGAGCCTCAGTTTCTGTGTATGTAAAATGGCATGGCTATGCAAATTCCACTAGTTTGTTGTGAGAATTAAATAAGACAATGTAATAGCATACTACATTTGGGTACGTACATATTTCTGGCATATATTTGGAAATAGAAACTGAAAAAAGAGGAACAGGTAATAGAGGTTTTTTGTAGGGAGGCTAGGAGAGAGATTTGGTAATGTATAAATTTTACATTTTTAATTTTGTATCATTTACAACTACTTAAAAAATGTTAGTTTTAAAAGTACAGAATTAACAAAGCCAGTATATTTATTGTTACAGAAAAGGTTGCTTAACAAATGTGAAAATGTAAAAGTATTCCCATACCCTTCCACTCCCAAGAAGTAGCTTTTATCCATGCCATGTCCGGGGGGGGGGGGGGGTGGGGTGTGTGTGTGTGTGTGTGTGTGTGTGTGTGTGTGTGTGTGTGTGTGTGTGTGTGTGTGTGTGTGTGTGTGTGTGTGTGAGAGAGAGAGAGACATATTTTTTTCCCTCTGTTTCTAATTACTCTGCTACGCTGTGAGTGGAATTTGCTTAAGGTGTTAACAACATAATGGCTTGGTCTTTAGGTTTGTTTGATTTTTGCTCACATCCATGATACACTTTACACCTGTGTTAGTAATGCTGTGATTTCATCAGGAAATTTTTTTTTTCCACCTTCTGTTTCTTCTCACCACACCCTTTTTAGGAATTGTAATCCAATATATTAACTGATCTAAGCCACATTTTTACTTCATTTTGAGCTGTGAATAGAAAGTACAGAGTACATATGAACTTGTGTTTTTAACACATGCTTCTCAGGTAACACTGCCATGGTGGAAATGCAGTTCACTAAACTTTTTGTTCATCTCAGTAAAGAATGCTTTCCTTAGAGACAGTTAAGAAAGCTTACAGTTCAGAAAGAATGGCACTGTACTCAAATATGAAAGAGCAACTTTCATATTTGACAATTTCTAGCTTGTTAGTTACATCTGTCAGCACTAATTTATCTCAGTCTGATGTATTATTTTTGAGACATCAAACTGCCTATATGGTACTTTTGTAGAAAGATTTAACAACTTTGTTGGACAGAGTATCCACAACCACTTTTTGATGTGTATAACAATTCCTTGAGTATATTATTCTACCATCAATTTAATAAAATTGGACAGATACATTTTCTTTCACTAGTAACTTAGTATATATGGGAAAACCCAAAAGTATGTATCTTAGCCATAATGCAATTTGAATCATTGTAAGCTAACATTTACGTATACTTAGGGTCATAAAATTGGAAAATTAACATGCATAATTTGATAACTTCATAAAGGACCTCGAACATACAAAAGAAGTTTGGCAAGTGGGCTTTTTTAAAAAAATAAAAAAATATATTTGTTCTCCAAATATAAGCCAACTAAGGTATGTAAATTGCTTAAACGCAGATATATATATATATATAGTTTAATAAATTTATTTTATTTATTTATTTCTGGCTGCGTTGGGTCTTCGTTGCTGCACACGGGGTTTCTCTAGTCACGGCGAGTGGGGGCTACTCTTCGTTGCGGTGTGCGGGCTTCTCATTGCAGTGGCTTCTCTTGTTGCAGAGCACGGGCTCTAGGCGTGCGGGCTTCAGTAATTGTGGCACATGGGCTCAATAGTTGTGGCTCACAGGCTCTAGAGTGCAGGCTCAGTATTTGTGGTGCACAGGCTGAGTTGCTCCGTGGCATGTGGGATCTTCCCAGACCAGGGCTCGAACCTGTGTCCCCTGCATTGGCAGGAGGATTCTTAACCATTGTGCCACCAGGGAAGCCCTAAACTCAGAAATTGTCGGGTCATTTCAGATAGCCAAAGAATGTAATAAGTCTTTAATACAGGGTAGAATACACAATTACATTAAATGAAATATAGTCTGAGTTGATATTTTATATCTGCTTAAAGAGAATGCAAGAGTAGGATATTCTACCACCTATACAGCTGGGCCAAATAAAAAATACGTCATACAATTTCTGGAGGAGTCATCCTGGATAAGAACCCTATAGATATCTGAGCAGAAAATCTGATCTAAGGCCTGGTGTAAAGGAACAGTTAGTGATATTGAGCATTGACAACATGAGAATGTGCCCTCATGCCCACTTAATCATCTAGTGCCCTCCAGCTCATAGATATCATGTTGACTTTTGCTAAAAATAATATTTGAGTAGGAGGTAATTTCCTATGACTGGAGGCAACTGGTGCCTTAACTACAACCTTCCTTTGGTTTCTAAGTCAACTCTTTATAAATTCTGTCTTTAGTAATAAATTCAGTCACTACTAGCTCTTCTACTGATGAACTCTTCTAACTCTTCTACATTCTCTGAGTGACAGAAAATCAGTGTTTCTGCCTTTGCCTTCATTTATATTGTTTTTTGCCTTCCTCATGTGGGAATGTTGTAAAACAGCTAAACAAATGAATATGAGAAACAAATACCTATCAATATCCAAATAATGTTTATTTGGTTACAGTTTTCGTTATTTCAACTCTATCTGGAATAGAGTTTACATATAATAGCAACCGTAATTATGAATTTTACTCACACTGAAAAAGCTAAATGAAAAAAGCAATTAACTGATGATATTCTTTACTCTTCCATTTTTGATTATACTTACCGTTAGGCATGGTCTGGCTACAGTCTGATATGAAATTGCTCAGTTTTCACCTTTCGGTTGTTCTGTTTTCGCCTTTCATGATTTTCATCACCTAACGTGGTTGAGGGGGCAATGAGGTTCAACTAGTAATTTAATACTTTTGATTTTTCAAGGTAAAGAGGATACAGGTCACCCTGTACAGGTGTTCCAACATGAAAGTATTTGAAATTGACATGAAGATTTTAGGCTGCTTTCACAACACGCTTTTAACTAACATTCTCTCATTCACCTGAAGTTTAAAAATTCATCACTTCTATCAATCAATTATTTGTAAAAAGATAAGGTTTCAACCTTAATAAAAATGTTACAGTGATTGAATATAGGTTAAAATTAAGTAGACCATATGCATTAAAATGTTTCAAAGTACCTTTGAAACTTATAGATAGCTTGTTCATAGTGTTTTTGTGCCTTTCGAAAAGGGTTATTTCTTTACCTTGTGGGCATATAGAACATTATTGTAGCATATTATGGTGAGAGCAACTCAGATTTGAGCAACTTGATCTTTAATTAAGTAAAGAGAAGACAAGATGCTTTTGAATCCCAAAGATACCATAATATGGCAATTTATGGTGTCATATGAGTACCATCCATTTAGCTAGTAATTTGTACTTAATACATTGTCAGACCATTACTTTTATTTGTCTTGATTCACAACAATTCAAAATAAGTGATCAGTTTTAAAAAACTCAGTCTCTAAGATAAGGTGTCTTTCTATTAATATTTAAAGTTATAACTTGGCGTTTCTCAGTGATCTGTCTATGTAGCTATTCTGCACTGCTTTGGAAGTTTTCCAAAGCCTGGTACCTTCAAACACATGAGAGAACCAGAGGTTCTACCAGAGGAATTAATTTAGTTTGGACCACTGAAAAGGTCTATTTTTGTTTCAATGCCCCTTATTTGCAAGTGAGAATTGTGGGTGTGAACAAAGATAACACATAAAGGATCAGACTAATTAGACTTTCCCAAAGGCATTGATAACTGAAGATGCACAGAAAGTTTCTGATTGATATACAAGAAAGTCCTTTGGAAATTATAGTGGTATACAAATGTTTTAAGTTATAATTTATGTATGCCTACTTTGTTTTCTGAGTATTTTTCGAGTCAGTGAATTCAGAAACATTAGCATATCCAAATAATCAACAAGATAATAGGTTTTACTGTCATTATGGTAGATTATTTGGAGAAAATGTTACATTTATTGTTGTTTTGTTTTGCTGATAATTCACTGTAAGCAAGCAGGCAATAATGCATTTTCTGGATGGAATAATATGAGGCACTTTTTGTTTAAAGGAAAGAAAACGTCATTTTTACAAAGTTCAGTTTATTGAACGGTGGTATGGTATATATTTAGTATAAGAGGCTTGGGTTAAACAGGCCTGGGTTTGAACTTTCACCTTGACTTGCCTAGTCATTAGCTGAGCAACCTTGGGTTTCTTGAGCTGTAAAATAGGGATAACATTTACGTCATGGGGTTGTTGACAGAACTAAATGAGATAATTTGAAAGTGTCAAGCCAGCACCTGACTACCCTGCAAGCACAAATGGTATTCAGTAAATATTAACTTCTCTTTCTCCTTATTTCTTTTTCCTTTCTATTCCAACCTTCTGATTATGATTCTCCCATTATTAAACTCTGACCTAGAGTTAATTCAACTTAAGTAGAAATGAGTCAAAGCACAACAGAATCTTGAGCTGTAGTGATTATGGCCTGTGTTTATCAAAATACCCCCTTCTTCAAACACATTTCTGTTATATCTGAAACTATGTGGTGGATTTGTTTTTGGATTGTATGATAGCTCATACCAAGTTAGAGCATTTTTCCCACTTAATATACTAAAAAATGAAAGGCAAGAAAAATTTTTGGCAAGGAAAATATTAGTCTTCTCCAAATTATAGCAAAATCTCATTAATTTAGATCCCACTAAAAAGGAAATGTATTAGAAAGTTAATTTCCATTAAAATCAAAACTATAAGCAAGATTTTGCAATGAGACTTTACCCTAAAAAATAAAGATATTAGAACCATAGTAGATTGAAACGTATAAAAGCAGACAATGTGACGCATATAATTTGTGTTTTGTACTTTGTCTTTGGTCATAATAGAAAATATAAAAGTTCATGTTTTAGTAATGTGCACTGAATCATACTTTACTCAGTTTTTCAGAGTTAGTGCTAAATGAGTAGTGAGATACTCCCTTCAACAAAGACACAGGATAAACATAAGTAGCTTTGCATAGTGATGCAGAGAGCATTAGCGTGGTCTTAACATGAAACCTGTATTTTGTGTGTTTTGTTTCTCTTGCCTCAATTGAATTAAAGTATGTGTATGTGGTTTTATTTTGTCACAACACAGATGGAGAATTATACTCTGGAACGGCAGCTGATTTTATGGGGCGAGACTTTGCTATCTTCCGAACTCTTGGGCACCACCACCCAATCAGGACAGAGCAGCACGATTCCAGGTGGCTCAATGGTAGGTGGTGCGTGCCAGAATGCAGGCACAAAACACGGGCATCTATAGTAGGTCAGTGGAGAGCTTTCCTTATACAGTACAAACAGCATGAGTTGAGATTTAGTGTGCAGATAAACTCATGGTGGTGACTTCACGGCTGTGTGTGTGAGAAAGTGGGACAAAAAGAGAAAAGAGAGATTAAAAATTTAAGAAAATATTTGCTTTGTGCCAAAACTAAAGTTTCTCAGTAGTTAACTATGGAAAGAAATAGATCTGGGCTGGAGCTACGGAAGGGAGGCAATGGAAAAAGATAAGATGACTTACCAGTCTTGTCTTCCAGGGACACCACAACAAATCTCATGATGTAGTATTTTTTTTCCTCCACACCTCTCATGTGGCCTTGAGAGCATAAGTTATTAAATGTTTGAAAAAATTGTTGTGCTAAAAGCATTACATTGAAAGTGTTTTTGAAAGGATTTTGTATCATTTCATTTGATTCTCCTTTAATCTTCCTAAAATTCTTTCTCCTGTTTTATAGGTTGGGAAATTAACATTAATATTTTATCTAAGATTACATCTAACCCAATAGTAGTTTTGGGGCAAGAACCCAGTTTCCTGACCTTTAGTCACTAGTGTCATACTTGATGAAGCAGATACTTTTTTAAAAAATTTATTTTATTGAAGTACAGTTGATTTACAATGTTGTTTTAATTTCTGCTGTACACCAAACTGAGTCAATTATACATACATATATATATATACACATTCTTTTTCATATTCTTTTCCATTATGGTTTATCACAGGATATTGAACATAGTTCCCTGTGCTATGCAGTAGGACTTTGTTGCTTATCCACTCAATATATTATAGTTTGCAAGGCAGATACTTTTTTAATTCTCTTTTTCTTTTTAATACATAAATAAATTTACCATAGGAGAAAATTATAAAATTTATATGCCAAAAATAAATAAATACTATTTTCATTCAGATTTTGAACCAAATAATCCTTATATAATCTTCCATGTAGAGGTGGTTTTTTTTGGATTATTCATTTATGCATTCACCAAAGATTTTTTTATAATCGTCCCCACCATATTTTCATGGTTGTTTTTTATTATTAAATAATGATCTCCATTTATATCTGCCTTCAGTCCTATAAAATAAAGCTTCCCAGTCTCTAATCTTGCATTCATGAACTCTCCTTTGGTTTTACATGCCTCATTAATAAGGATGAAGCTCATGGCTTACAGTCCATCTATGTACTCAGTAAGATGCTTGATTGTCTCACTCTTTGAACTTCTGCCACACTTGCTTCTCCTGAACTTCTGGGGGGGTACCCAAAATTCATTTCACCTCTGTCTTTCACTGGTTTGTTAGAGAACAATCACAATATGCTCTAAAACCTCGCTGAAATTTCAGGAGACCATGAGCTGTGTGTCTTTGTTCTTCTATATCCCAATTCTAAAATGACTATTTAAATCATAAAACATACCTCAAATTACCTCAATCAGCATTTCATTCCTCCTGTAACAGTATTTCTGATTGTCCTGTTATTTTTCATGTATTAGTGAAAATGATGTGCCTCTTAACTTCCACCTTTGACCCTACTGCTTTGCTCTTAATTGCATTGATTTTTTTCCATAAATTTACCCAATTTACTCTTTTTGCTGTTTTTATCTCTCCTTCACCACTGATTTCTTCCCTGACCTGCAAACATGTTTGTCTACCCTATCCATACTCTCCCTTTAATCATGGTGTACCACGAGGTCTCTAGATGTCTAAGTCCATAGCCTGGTTAGGAACTTGTTTTCTCAGCATTTTCACCAGATTTAGCCATTTTCAACCTGACTTTGATCCCATGAAACTGCTTCTCCACTAATGACTTCCTATGTTTTTTTTTTATCAGTCTCCATTTAGACAACCTCTCCTGTGGTATTTGTCACTTAACTAGCCCTTTGTCTTTAAAAGGGTCTGTTCTCCCAGTTTCCTGCATTTCCTGCTCTCCCAATTTTCTCCAGTTTGACATTACTTCCCAGTTGCTGTCCTTTAAATGCAGATGATGCCTAAAATAATTCATGATTGAGTACAAACACTGTGGTAATCAAAAGGGACTGGACATATAGTCAAATACCCACCTCTGGGGGTAGAGGAAGTAGAATGGTGCCCAGGTGACCATCTGAGAAATTAGAAGCCTCACTAAGGAAAAGAAAAATGCTGAGCTGAGATCACGGTAAGGCTCTCTGTGTAAAGCCGTTGAAGACCCAAACTCTAAAATCCCAGAGGACAGTTTGGAATATCCACTGTTAATTATTAAACCTAGGCTTTGTATGGACTCAAAATTAGTAGGAAAAAACCTCTTTCAATATGGCTATCTGGTCTGCTGTCAAACGGAAATATTTATATAGAAGGGGAAAGTTTGTTTTTTTGTTCAGCAAGAATGAGACTTTGATCTACTAAGAACTCTAAAGAGCATACAGGCTTTCACTGTCCATGAGAAAGAAAATCTCATTAGAAGATGGAGTAACATAAAGGAGAGTATAGTATCCATTTCATTTTCATGGCCTTGGAGGAAAAAAGTCATCAAGTTAAAGCTGCTTTTGTGCTGCGCACTCACATGTTGACAGCTGAGTCTGAATAATTTACACTGTGGGAAAACAGTCATTGTCCGCAGCTCTGTATTTCATCTCTGCAAATGTGTAGTTCATTTGAGAATTCAGTTATCAGTCTCTCAGCACAAAACGTGAGAACTGATTTTGCCAAATTAGCACAAAGGTTACATTTGACAGGGTGCAGAAACCAGAACTGCGGCAAGGTGGAGGATGCAGACACATACGAGATAGAACCAAGGGACTGTGTGATTCACAAGCCTCCTGAAATTAAACACCACTGAAGAACAAAATTGGAAACATAATGTTTACACACGCATGTATAAAATAAGTGAATTTTGAGGCATCAGCATAGACTACACAATCAGTTGTGCTGCCAGAAGTAATAAATTACTTTGCAAGGTACTTTTTGAAAGGTCTCCCTGGACTATTGAAATTAATTTTGGCACAGGACTTACTTTACTTTTATCAAATCAATTCAAACCAATTCAATTATTTTGGAAGAATTAATTGGCCTATTTCAGATGACTTTTAATTTGTGTTCTTGCTAAACAAAAATAAAAAACAAAACTGTTGTGTAGAATTGGATCTTGAAATGTCTTAACTTTTATGGAATTTCACTATTTTCATAATTACTCACTAAAGTTCACATTTTTATAATAGTAGCAATAAAGGCTTAAATTCAGTTTCATTTTACCAGGAAACATTAGGAATTAAGTAACAAACTTCTAGATGAAGAAACATGAGAGATGGAATCTATTGATTTTTTCCATAACTGCTTTTTAAAAATCATCCTTTACACTAGCCCCTAGTTTAAGATTGCTAGATGTTAGAACAACTTTTGATTCCAGAAAATGTACTGGTATGAGTTTGACCTGATGTGCCAAAATTCGCTGTTTTTTTCTTTTTGCTTCATAAATTCTCTTGATATTATATAGCTTTAAACTTCAATTCTAATTTTGGTTTACTAACAGTGTAAAAATTAGGTAAAATTTCTCTCTGTATATTCATAGTAAAAAACCAAGTTTACCCTGCTGTTATAGTAATGATTTCTTATCATTTATTGTGTAAGTATCACCTAGTTCTTGTACATATTAGTCATTCATTAGAGCAGATGGATAGCTAACCCACATTTATTTGATGGACACTATTTCTAACATTGTTTGTATGTCTTGGACTAACATTGGAATGCTCTATGATAGAAGGAAAGACTATAGTCTTCAGAGTGAGACACTGTTTTACCTTGACCTTGTACCTATTCATGGGTTTATAATACTACCTACCTCTTAGAGTTGTGAAAAAATCGACTACATGATAATGCATATAGAGTACTAAGCAAGTGATTGGCATGTAGTAAGCACTTAATAAATGTGAGTTTTTTCTGTATCCTTTATCCCACTTCCATTGGGTGGAGCATGCTTAGTAAGCTTTGTCAGACTCATTCTGTGAGTGATTATATTTGAGTCAGGGTGAAAGGGCAGTCAGAGCTGGGTTTAATACATGAAACCACATGGATCCTTGAGAGAGCCAAGGCCCAGTGCACACAAACAGACCTCATTACAGTGCCCAGAGTGTTAGACCTTCCTACTCATTTTAGGAAGACCTGTTTTCTTTTAGTGGAATTTCCTAAAAGGATTGTGCCTGTGGATAGACCAACTCACTTGCTTTTTTTCCTGTAATTGAAATGGTATGCGAGTCATCATTCCACTTCCTCTCACTTGTAACACTCATACCGGGATGGCTTGCCCTTATTGGAATCAGCATAGCTTCCTCTGTGGTCATGCACTAGGATATTTCATGTTCTCTAAAGATGCAAATTTCTCCACAAGATATATTTTTTTGAAAATAGAACCAAGAAATGTAACCTCAAATAAGTTCTGAGAGCACAAATTAATACTGCATGGTACCAGATATCTAATCTTAAATCACTTGTATAACTCTTTTGATATACTATTTTAATTCTACCATCTTTAAAGGCATGAACTGTATCAGAGTATCTAACTGGATTTTTTTAATAAATAAAATTAATCATCTAGTTTGGCATAATGTCAGACTTATTAATGATGCCATTTTGAACTATTTCTCTGACTTAAGTTAGTAATATTTTGCTGACCTTGAGGAAAAAAAGCCCTCTGGAAGCCTTACTCTATGGTTACATGAGCAGATGAGTATTATAGATGTTGAGTGACCATTCAGTTGAAACAACAAGAGCAACCACAAACATCCTCTATGAAAGAAGCAACAAAGATAGAGTCTTTTTAAACTTTTGAATTACATATTCTATGAATTACATTCTGTAGTAATTAGTTAACAGTTCTGAAGTATCAGTGCATAGAGTCACAAATAAAAATGTTCGTATTTTTGGTTATTTTTGGTGAAATAATGCTGAAACATGGATATGTAATAGTTTAAAATAAGTATCCATAACTATATCTAAACACAACCTATTAGTTATGGTTTTTTTCCTTATGAATCTATTACCAAGAAAAATTTTCATGCTGATAAAGAATGCCCACCTGCCAGAAATACAATTTTTTCCAAAAATACATACCATGAAATTATTCTACTCTCTAAATGATGATAAATTTAATACACTCACTAAATATGCCTTCTTTTTCTCATAAAGAAAAAGTTCCCAAAGTATACCTTTACTTGCTCTTCTTTTCTGAGGACCTATTTTCTGTGTCATATTTTATCTAAGGACCATAATCACTTTTAACCAGTTTTGTTTGAAATTACTTTGCACTTATGAGGAAAAAAAATGAATAAAACTTCGCAATAAAAATTAACTCACTAGTGGCAATGTTTGGAACATGATTCTTTTTTCAGGCCTCTGAGAAAATGTAGCTGAATAAAATAGGATATGCTATTTTAACATTTTTTAATGATGGGCTAAAAAGTACAACCCTCAAGTATGGCACATTAATCACAAATTTTGAACCACTTATTTCAGAATTTATAGTTGAATGGTGAGAGTAGAAAATAATATTTAAGGGTATGATTACATTTACTAAAGAAAATTCTGCTTTTTAAATTAAAACTGATGAAAATGTATAAAAGTGAGAAAATTCTTTAAATTATAGCCAGCTCTCTTTTTTCTCTTGGTTCTTAACATTATTTTTCTCTCGTCTCAGCATCAGCTTAATGAATACAGAGCCTGTCTATACCAATTTCCTCTTCTAGAGTCACTACATTCAGAGCTTGGTGGGCCTCAATAGGGATTTACTGCTGACTGAGTAATCTGGGTTCATGTGTGCAGTGACATCAAGCAAGAGATTTACCCTGAGAAGTGGATGCCATGACAATGCGTGTAACCATGGTGTGACTGGCCTCTCTGACATGGCTCTCAAAAGCTTTCCCTCTGTGAAGACAGAAGCCTGTTTGCAAATTAATTAGTTTCTGGCGGCAGCTTGATTGTTGACCCAGAGTTTGTAGAGTGGAAAAACAATCAGATTAGTGTGCTCAGGGTAAAAGACCAGTGTGCAGTTGCGTGTGGCTTGCTCAACTATTGAAACCATGAATGGACTGAAACAAATTCTTTTCTGAGAAGCCTAGGCAGAGGTTAAGTGTGATGAGCCTAGAGCTCCCAACAGCAGGGGTGGGGGAATTAAAGGATTTTAGCCAGATAAAGCTGAATGATGGCAAGCAATGCCATCGAATTTTAATAGCATGGATAGTTTTGGCCAAATAAAAAAAAACCCAAAAAACACTTGTTATGTTGTTCTAATCCCTCTGAGTAGAAGGAATAAGTTTACGATATTATTAAGTGTAGGTTTGACACAAATACTTTCACAGTAGAAAATTTCAGAAGTTTTCAGATGGGAAGGTTTTAATTAAATTTGTCTCAAAGGCTAATATGATAACATCTAAATGAAAAACTGTTATGAAGTAACCTGCATTTTTATGTTGATAAAATTTTTGTTGATATATTTACCTCAGCTGCTTTCTGAGGTGTAATCCTCACATGCCCAATAAAATTAATCCTGAGTCAAAGAGAGATGTTGGCTAATGAGAATACATATTCTGCTGTCTACTTTTGCAGATATCAAATTAGGTAACTGTGCCAAGCAATGATGTCTGCAATCTTAGGATGAAAAAATTCTGCATACAGTTTTTGATGATTAAAATTTGTTTTAGTCAATAAATTATTGTTTATGCTTCATTTTGTAAGATTACCTAACACAATAAGCCATATATACTATTCCTTTTTAGATACCACTGGCAGATGTCTCCCTAAATACAGCTCTGATGGCTATCACAGTACTTTCCTGTTCAAAAATCATTTGTATCTCTGAATTTACAAGTGAATTGAATCCAGATTTTGCTGCCTGTCACGTTCTTTGGCATGCAATCCTAAATGACCTCTCCAATATTAAACACTAACAGACTCAAATAGGGTGGGTTGCCCTTAAATTTACTATCATTTTCATTTAACCATACCATTCTCTCAGTGGATTTTAATCTTTCCCACCTTTGAATCCCAAGAGCACATATATGCATGTTTCGATTTATCACAGGGCCTACCACTTTGCCTTGCAATCTAGGGTATGCCAAATAAGAAACTCTTCAGTGAACCTTCTTTGCAGGCTCTGGGGTCAGATGGCCTGAGTTTGTATCCCAGGTCCTCTCATCTACCACCCTTGTGACTTAGGGGGTAATTTATGTTACTTATTTTCATCACCCATTTATGATTCGTAAAATAGGGTTAATAACTAATACACTGTTTTTCTGAGAATGCATGAGACAGTCCTCATAAGGTACTAAGAACAGTGTCTAATAATATGGTAGATGCTCATTATAACTGTGATTGCTGCTGGCGTTTGCATACCAGCTCTATACATAAAACACAGTGCACATTTGGAGAATTAATACAGAGAACCAGCCTGAAGGTTATGTTTGCCTTTCTTAATCTGTTCTCAGGCTATTTTGTTTTGTCTTATTTAATTGACTATTGTCAATATATGGGCACTTAATACATCAAAAATATATAAAATATTTGTCTTTAGTATTAAAATAGTCTATAAACTTTTTAGTCAAATTGGGCTTAACAAAATTAGCAGATGAAACAGATGGTGAACCAAGGGTAAATTTCAATAAAATGTGTTTTCCTAAGTATTAATTTAGCTCTATTAAGTGCAATACTTACCACTTAAATAAATAAATCATTAGGTTAATTCTTTTTTTCCAATATAATTTTTAAAAAAACATTGACTGCATTGTTGCATCTAGGATATTCATTTATCCTGCCGTATCACAGCTTAGCTTTTAATTTTTTTCATATGAAGACGTCATCTGTAACCTTTGGGGTCGTGGTTAAGAGCATGGAGTCTATGGAACTTGACTGCCTGACTTGGGCACTAACTGAGCAGCTGGAGACAGCTACTGTAAGCTACCTGTGCTCAACGTCCCTTTTTTCAAGTGGAAACGATAATCGTTCCTCCCTATTGGGTTATGAGAATTATGCATAAGTAAATTTCTATAAAGCACTTGGAAAAGAGACTATTCTTACCAAAAACAAAACAAACAAACAAAACAACTCAGTTGATGTTAGCTTATTCCATAACATTGTGTAAGAATTTTAAATAATAGAAAAATAAAAATACCTAAATATGTCAACTCACCAAAGATGTAGTAGAATGTACAGTCTCACTTAACTGAACAGCCATGTATTTCTAGAAAAGCAATGAAAATGGCTTAAGGAAAACAAGACAAGATGAAGTGATAGTAATCTATGCCCTTTCCTTAGACCGAGTCTATACATACAGAATTTCTTGTCTAATGATGTGAGTACATTTTGATAAAACAGATCTACTACTCTTTTGCTTCAAGAAAGGGAAAAAGGATTTTTTTTTCTAAGTTTAGAAATATCCTAAGTTACTTACATATGACACTGAAATGCTCTAAACTTCATATATCAACTAAACATAAATTATAAAATGTTATGCAGAAGAAGGGTCTTTAAAATATTTTCCTGGTAATATTAGTAAGGAAGATTTGCATGTGTTTAGATGTCCTTAAAAGAAACATTTTTTATTTAAAATTGTTTGTGTCACCATATGTTATAAGTAACTAGACAAGAGAAAATCACATCCCTTCACTTCCCACCCCGGCCTCCCCCACCTTCCTTTCAGCAATCTATCAAATTCCTGTGGCACTTTTGGATCAACACATAAATTCTGCATTTTAAACACTATAACATTTTACATATGGTAATATTATTATTTTTAAATATATTTATGCAAAAATAAAGATATGCATTTGAGAACTATAGTTTATTATTAGTAGTAATTTTGTAAATTGATAAGTATAATTTTTTTTATTCATTAGAAGTATAATTTTTATTATTTTGTGATGATTTACTAAATCATAACTATTTTGGCCTTTAATGTAGGCTGTTAGCATAAGGGATTCATCAAAAATATGTCTCTTCAATATGTTAATAAATTTGTCTAAATTCATGTAAGTGTAAATAATCTCTTTTGCCTCATTTAATTACTAATATTTTTGCTTTCTTTTTTATTTTTTAAATTAATTTTTATTGGAGTATAGTTGATTTAAAATGTGGTGTTAGTTTCTGCTGTACAGCAAAGTGAGTCAGTTATACACTCATATATATCCACTCTTTTTTAGATTATTTTCCCATAATGGTCATTACAGGGTATTTAGTAGACTTCCCTGTGCTGTACACTAGGTTCTTATTAGTTATCTATTTTACATATAGTAGTGTGTATATGTCAATCCCAGTCTCCCAATTTATCCCTCCCCGCCTTCCCCCTTGGTAACAGTAAGTTTGTTTTCTACGTCTGTGACTCTATTTCTGTTTTGTAAATAAGTTCATTTGTACCATTTTTTTAAGATTGCACATATAAGCAATATCATATGGTATTTGTCTTTCTCTGACTTATGGATGAAGAAGATGTGGTACATATATACAATAGAATATTACTCAGCCATAATTACTAATGTAAAAAAATGTTAGGTTTCAATATCAAAGAGAACCATCCCTTTTTGTACATTTAAAATCCTCACCTGAATGTGTATGGGAAATTCGTGACAGCCAATTTAGTTTTCCCTTTGAAACCCACACTGCCTTCTTCTGCTTAGCGTACAATAGGATTGAAGTGACAGACAGTACAGAGCGGTATTTGGGGGCTTGTATGTTGTGTTTTGACCCATTTACAATTTAGTAAACTTGAATCTCAGTGATCCTGAAAGTTATTAATGCCAAGACTGATATGAAATGATTACTGCCACGTAATTGCTTAACACCTATAGAGTTTATTTATCAGTGTGTTTTCTAAACACATTTAAGAATGAATGAACAAATTATACTCACGTTTTGCAGGACAAGAAAGTAATCTTCTAAGTCAAACAAAAATGACAGTATTCTGAAAATAGAAAACAAAACATAGAAATTACCACAAAACCTTACTCATTTGGGGATGAATTAAAGGGACATCTAGTCATACTAATAATTCAAATTATAAAATTTGGGCTTACAAAGCTAGGATGAACCAATAAGGTGCAGAGCATCTTTGATCAATGACTTTTATGTATTTGCAGTAATCATATTAAATATTTTGACGGAAGAGAAATTATTGAAGTAGTGGAATATTGCTGTTTGCCATAAGAAAGCTAATGACTGACCTCCCTGTTGTTACTTCTGTTGATTTCCTTTAAATAAAATAAAAGGGAAAATCACACTCTTTATGAATATCAAGGTAAATATACAGCCAACTCTGATCAACCAATCAGTGCCCAAATTAAGAAAATTGGATGTGAAAGCCCTTGAGATGATTGTATGTTAATGAATCTTAAAATGTGAACTGATTTTCCACTTTTTTCCAAACTGGAACTACCTTTACTGGCTTTCTGGTTTGTTTCTAATTCCTGAGTAAGAGCAACCTGTAGAAGGCAGTTGAAAAGACTGGCTGGAGCTAGGAATTTGACAGCAGGAAATAGAACAAGAATGGCAGACCGTTAGAGCATCCAGTTTTAATGTCCTACAATGCTGAGGTCATTTGGTAGTGATAGAGCAGAGGCAGCACCAAAAAAGAGGGTAGCCATGTCATAAAGATATGCAAAATCTCTACTAAATTTAATAGTTTTGATTAATTTTGTCATCTCCATTTTGTATAAATGTGCTGCAACTCCATTAGTCAGTTCTGCCTGTTAGCTACTCGTGAATTCCCGAACTGTTTGTCCTTGGAAGGATCACACTTTGTTAGCAGTAGATGTCACTAATATGATAGTAAAGAATATTCTGTTAAGAATAGCAAAATGAAACTTCATTTAATACACTTTAATACAACTAAGGAAGCTGAGTATGTCATTGCTATTAAGCTTGATTACTTGTAACTATTACATATTTTCTAGGATGGGAAAACATAGGTTATCATTAAAAGGAAAAAAAAGTTTCTAAAAAACATATCTATCCACTATTTGTATGGAGTCAGAAAAGAAAGATGATAATTATGGAGGAATAAAGGGAGAAAAGAAAAGAGTAATTCCTAATGGTTAATAATAACTTCTTGAATAGATTTTGTCATTATCACTTAACCATAGTAATAACATCTGTGACTATAAGAAAATGTATGACATCACAAACTGAAATTAAAATCTTTAAACTATACCATTGTCTCGTACCTAAAAGTCTAACCCTGAAGTTTATAATGTAAGTTAGATGTGATACATATTAAATAATTTTTACAGTCTCAGAACATTGCAAAATATTATTGGAACATATATTAATTCCTGGGCCATTTTATATCTGACCAGTAAAAACAATGAAACGCCATGTAATATGATAAAGGTAAAATAGCTAAGTTATTAATGAGAAGTTAAGAATAGATCACTTTTAGGTGAACTAAACTGTCAAATTTAATTACTATTTACAATGTATTTTCTGTTTTTTAATGAGTATTTTTAGTTTCCCCAAGCCTAGTCCCTTCTAGGCCCTTCTAGTCCTTTCTCATCTCATTCAGCAGTGTTTTCTGTTTCTCTGTATATAACTTAAGTATATCAGTCAACACAGTTACTAACATAGAATGCTACTCTTTCCTCTCTACCCTACAGTTCTACTGGAAGTGCTCCTAGATACCTGATATTAGCACAATGAATAGCTAGCTACGTTTGCTAGCTACTAATATTATTCTGGCCAACTTCCATTTTCTGTACACATTAAGCACTCTCTAGGTACCAAGAATTATCATTAAGCGCTCTCTAGGTACCAAGAACTATTATAAGAAACAGCTGAGTAAGAGAGATCCCTGCCCTCCAGGATAATACTAATAGAACTCTTTATCAATGGAAAACCCTGGAAGTCTTAGCACATCTATGGGATTATATGCATATTATGTCCAACAAGTCTTAATATCTTAAAAACATTGTTTAACTCATAACGTAAGAGAGAAAGTACTATCCATTTTTCTTTCAGTAAACATGAATTTTTTGATTCAGTTGATTTTCAGGCTTTGAGTATCAGAACCACTGACTGTCTGAGGTTTTTACTATATAATGATTTGACAGCTTATGAGGGAGGCTATTTTTTGTCCATATATCTGCGGTCTTCTGTTAGAGAATATATATATAAGAGTTCAAAAATCCAAGAAATTGGAATTTTGTTTTTTTAAGTTTTGAGGAAAGGGATGGGAATCTTTTAGAATCAGAAAAACTGTACATAATATGACTATAGATTTTTAGAAGGTATTATTTTAATGGCATACATTTCTAATTATAAATAAATTTTTAAGAAGGGAAGTCATGCTGAAAATAATGAGACCAAAAAAAGATGGGTGGTGAGAGAGAATTAGTTAAGGAGTGAAGAGAAACTAGAAAGAATATTCTTTTATTTTCAAGTATTTTAGCAGAAGTTCTAAATGCTTCTAGATGTTCTAGAAATTCTAGATGTTCTGAGCTGCTGTCCAGTAAGTAAGTAAATAAGGTCACTTCAACTGGTCTCTGAGCTTTAAAAGACATACATAAAAAATTATGAATTAATCATTAGCAACAATCATGATTCTTGACCCGTTTTCTAAGAGTAAAATCATTTAATTTGTTTTAAAATTTTAATTTCTAATTTGATTATTTAAAGCAGTGGTTGAATAAGAGCTTAAAAATGCATGTTCTGAACTGTTTTCTTAGGTAAATTTATTGTCTTCATGGATTTAACACACTATTTGCTATAGAATTTTTATATATCAATAGTTATACTGCCTTTTCTATCACTAAATAGAAAGTGTAGTAATTTTCTAGTTTCTTTGGGTTTTATTATATAAATCTATAAATTGTGTTGTTGTCATACATTTACCTGCCTTTCTCTTTACAGCTGCTCTGTGGGGGTGGGGGGGGTGCACAGTAACAAATGGAGGGATATTTTAGTGGGGGGGGGCACAGTAACAAATGGAGGGATATTATTTAAAAAGATGAGGAAATCTTTCTCTCGATGTTTTAAACTAATATATGTAAACATTTCTTATTATATGGTCTAAGAAATTTATTCCAATAACATGTAATTATATAAGGCTCAGAGCATGGCTCAGACAATGGTTGTATTTATAGTTTAATACTTATTCCATGGAAAAATGTAGAAATTGTAGGTCCACTAGAAAGTAAAACTAAATCTATATTAAAGACATTAGAAACCATTTCTTAGTGTTACTGAAATAAAGGGAAACAAACCCTGTATTTATTCAAAACAAAGTTGAAAGTATCAAATTGGTTTAGAAAATACCTTTATTAGTCTTGCGTAGGTATCTATGGAAACAACTCTGTATTAGCCCTCAAAATATATAAGCATTATTAAAGAAGAAACAATAGGGAAAAGTTGCAAGAAAAAAAAGAGGAAAAGGAAATTGAATGCTTGCACAGAACAGAAACCACAAATTGAGTTAAGCATTAGCACCAATTTTAAATCGCATCCACCACACTGCAAATGCTTGACATTTAGTGTTACTACCCAGGATGTTTGAAAGTTTTAATAATTAAAGCAAATTTGAGAAATTGATGTTTTTACATAAAGAAATAATTGAAATAATCATGCACAACTGAAATCCTATGTCTGTATAGTGTTTTATATTCTTGAAAGTGCTTCCTATAAGATCATTTCATCCTCCCCAAAACCCTGTGAAATAGAAAACTGCGAGAAATAAAATTTAAGTAATCTGCAAGAGGTCAGAAGTAACCTTGTATCCAGTGAAAACTGAGATGAAATTCATACCTTCTGACTCTCTGTTCTCTTTCTAACATGTTCATTTTACTATTTACCATTACCAAAACTTGCATGTTTCTGTTCTTTGCTAAAGCTTTTTCATGTAGGAAATTTTTATCAAGTTTTAGACTTTGGTTTTGGGTTTTTTTTTTCCCCCCTTCCCCCTCCCCATATTCTCAAGTCCATTCTCTGGTAGGTCTGTGTCTTTATTCCTGTCTTGCCCCTAGGTTCTTCATGACCATTTTTTTTTCTTTAGATTCCATATATATGTGTTAGCATATGGTATTTGTTTTTCTCTTTCTGTCATACTTCACTCTGTATGACAGTCTCTAGGTCCATCCACATCACTACAAATAACTCAGTTTCGTTCCGTTTAATGGCTGACTAACATTCCATTGTATATATGTGCCACATCTTCTCTATCCGTTCATCTGCCGATGGGCAATTAGGTTGCTTCCATGTCCTGGCTATTGTAAATAGAACTGCAATGAACATTGTGGTACATATCATTTTTTGAATTATGGTTTTCTCAGGGTATATGCCCAGTAGTGGGATTGCTGGGTCGTATGGTAGTTCTCTTTTTTGGGGTTTTTTTGTTTTTTTGTTTTTGCGGTACCCGGGCCTCTCACTGTTGTGGCCTCTCCCGTTGCAGAGCACAGGCTCCGGATGCGCAGGCTCAGCGGCCATGGCTCACGGGCCTAGCCGCTCCGCGGCATGTGGAATTTTCCCGGACCAGGGCACGAACCCGTGTCCCCTGCATCGGCAGGTGGACTCTCAACCACTGCACCACCAGAGAAGCCCTATTTTTAGTTTTTTAAGGAACCTCCGTACTGTTCTCCACAGTGGCTGTATCAATTTACATTCGCACCAACAGTGCAAGAGGGTTCCCTTTTCTCCACACCCTCTCCAGCATTTGTTGTTTGTAGATTTTCTGATGATGCCGATTCTGACTGGTGTGAGGTGATACCTCATTGTAGTTTTGATTTGCATTTCTCTAAAAATTAGTGATGTTGAGCAGGTTTTCATGTGCTTCTTGGTCATCTGTATGTCTTCTTTGGAGAAATGTCTATTTAGATGTTCTGCCCATTTTTGGATTGGGTTGTTTGTTTTTTTAATATTGAGCTGCTTGAGCTCTTTATATATTTTGAAGATTAATCCTTTGTCCGTTGATTCCTTTGCAAATATTTTCTGCCATTCTGAGGGTTGTCTTTTCGTCTTTTTTATGGTTTCCTTTGCTGTGCAAAAGCATTTAAGTTTCATTAGGTCCCACTTGTTTATTTTTGTTTTTATTTCCATTTATCTAGGAGGTGGGTCAAAAAGGGTCTTGCTGTGATTTATGTCATAGAGTGTTCTTCCTATGTTTTCCTTTTTTTGAGTTTATTTTTGTGTATGGTGTTCAGCAGTGTTTTAACTTCATATTTGTAAATATAACTGTCCAGTTTTCCCAGCACCAGTTATTGAAGAGGCTGTCTTTTCTCCACTGTATATTCTTATCTCCTTTATCAAAGATAAGGTGACCATATGTATGTGGGTTTATCTCTGGGCTTTCTATCCTGTTCCATTGATCTATATTTCTGTTTTTATGCCAGTACCATACTGTCTTGATTACTGTAGCTTTGTAGGATAGTCTGAAGTCAGGGAGCCTGATTCCTCCAGCTCTGTTTTTCTTTCTCAAGATAGCTTTGGCTATTCGGGGTCTTTTGTGTTTCCACACGAATTGTGAAATTTTTTTTCTAGTTCTGTGAAAAGTGCCAGTGGTATTTTGATAGGGATTGCATTGAATCTGTAGATTGCTTTGGGCAGTACAGTCATTTTCACATTGTTGATTCTTCCAATCCAAGAACATGGTATATCTGTCCATCTATTTGTATCATCTTTAATTTCTTTCATCAGTGTCTTATAATTTTCTGCATACAGGTTTATTCCTAGATATTTTATTCTTTTTGTTGCAGTGGTAAATGGGAGTGTTTTCGTAATTTCACTTTCAGATTTTTCATCATTAGTGTATAGGAATGCAAGAGATTTCTGTGCATTAATTTTGTATCCTGCTACTTTACCAAATTCATTGATTAGCTCTAGTAGTTTTATAGTAGCATCTTTAGGATTCTCTATGTATAGTATCATGTCATCTGCAAACAGTGACAGCTTTCCTTCTTCTTTTCCAATTTGGACTCCTTTTATTTCTTTTTCTTCTCTGCTTGCTGTGGCTGAAACTTCCAAAACTGTGTTGAATAGTAGTGGTGAGAGTGGGAAACCTTATCATGTTCCTGATCTTAGAGGAAATGGTTTCAATTTTCACCATTGAGAACAATGTTGGCTGTGGGTTTGTCATATATGGCCTTTATTATATTGAGGAAAGTTCCCTCTATGCCTACTTTCTGGATGGTTTTTATCATAAATGGGTATTGAATTTTGTTGAAAGCTTTCTCTGCATCTATTGAGATGATCATATGCTTTTTGTTCTTCGATTTGTTAATATGGTGTTATCACATTGACTGATTTGCGTATATTGAAGAATCTTTGCATTCCTGGGATAAACCTCACTTGGTCATGGTGTATAATCCTTTTAATGTGCTACTGGATTCTGTTTGCTAGTATTTTGTTGAGGATATTTGCATCTATGTTCATCAGTGATATTGGCCTGTAGTTTTCTTTCTTTGTGACATCTTTGTCTGGTTTTGGTATCAGGGTGATGGTGGCTTCTTGAATGAGTTTGGGAGCATTCCTCCGTCTGCTATATTTTGGAAGAGTTTGAGAAGGATAGGTGTTAGCTCTTCTCTGAATGTTTGATAGAATTCGCCTGGGAAGCCATCTGGTCCTGGGCTTTTGTTTGTTGGAAGATTTTTAATCACAGTTTCAATTTCAGTGCTTGTGATTGGTCTGTTCATATTTTCTATTTCTTCCTGGTTCAGTCTCGGAAGGTTGTGCGTTTCTAAGAATTTGTCCATTTCTTTCAGTTGTCCATTTTATTGGCATAGAGTTGCTTGTAGTAATCTCTCATGATCCTTTGTATTTCTGCAGTGTCAGTTGTTACTTCTTCTTTTACATTTCTAATTCTATTGATTTGAGTCTTCTCCCTTCTTTTCTCGATGAGTCTGGCTAATGATTTATCAATTTTGTTTATCTTCTCAAAGAACCAGCTTTTAGTTTGATTGAACTTTGCTATCATTTCCTTCATTTCTTTTTCATTTATTTCTGATCTGATCTTTAAGATTTCTTTGCTTCTGCTAACTTTGGGGGGTTTTTTGTCCTTCTTTCTCTAATTGCTTTAGGTGTAAGGTTAGACTGTTTATTTGAGTTGTTTCTTGTTTCTTAAGGTAGGATTGTATTGCTCTAAACTTCCCTCTTAGAACTGCTTTTGCTGCATCCCATAGGTTGTCGGTCGTCGTGTTTTTATTGTCATTTGTTTCTAGGTATTTTTTGATTTCCTCTTTGATTTCTTCAGTGACCTCTTGGTTATTTAGTAGTGTATTGTTTAGCCTCCATGTGTTTGTATTTTTTACAGATCTTTTCCTGTAATTGATATCTAGTCTCATAGTGTTTTTGTCAGAAAAGATACTTGATACGATTTCAGTTAAATTTAGCAAGGCTTGATTTGTGACCCAAGATATGATCTATCCTGGAGAATGTTCCATGAACACTTGAGAAGAATGTGTATTCTGTTGTTTTTGGATGGAATGTCCTATAAATATCAATTAAGTCCATCTTCTTTAATGTATCATTTAAAGCTTGTGTTTCCTTGTTTATTTTCATTTTGGATGATCTGTCCTTTGGTGAAAGTGGGGTGTTAAAGTCCCCTACTATGATTGTGTTACTGTTGATTTCCCCTTTTATGGTTGTTAGTATTTGCCTTATGTATTGAGGTGCTCCTATATTGGGTGCATAAATATTTACTATTGTTATATTTTCTTCTTGGATCGATCCCTTGATCATTATGTAGTGTCCTTCTTTGTCTCTTGTAATAGTCTTTATTTTAAAGTGTATTTTGTCTGATATGAGAATTGCTACTCCAGCTTTCTTTTGATTTCCATTTGCATGGAATATCTTTTTCCATCCCCTCACTTTCAGTCTGTATGTGTCCCTAGGTCTGAAGTGCGTCTCCTGTAGACAGCATATATACAGGTCTTGTTTTTCTATCCATTCAGCCAGTCTGTGTCTTTTGGTTGGAGCATTTAATACATTTACATTTAAGGTAATTATCAGTATGTATGTTTCTATTACCATTTTCTTAATTGTTTTGTTATTGTAGGTCTTTTCCTTCTCTTGTGTTTCCTGCCTAGAGAAGTTCCTTTAGTATTTGTTGTAGAGCTGGTTTGTTGGTGCTGAATTCTCTTTGCTTTTGCTTGTTTGTAAAGGTTTTAAATTTCTCCTTCAAATCTGAATGAGATCCTTGATGGGTAGAATAATCTTGGTTGTAGGTTTTTCTTCTTCATCACTTTAAATATGTCCTGCCAGTCCCTTCTGGCTTGCAGAGATTCTGCTGAAAGATCAGCTGTTAACCTTATGGGGATTCCCTTATGTGTTACTTGTTGTTTTTCCCTTGCTGCTTTTAATATTTTTTTCTTTGCATTTAATTTTTGATAGTTTGATTAATATGTGTCTTGGCATGTTCTCCTTGGATTTATCCTGTATGGGACTCTCTGTGCTTACTGGACTTGAATAACTATTTCCTTTCTCATATTAGGGAAGTTTTCAACTATAATCTCTTCAAGTGTTTTCTCAGTCCCTTTGTTTTTCTCTTCTTCTTCTGGGACAACTGTAATTCGAATGTTGGTGCATTTAATGTTGTCCCAGAGGTGTCTGAGACTGTCCTCAATTCTTTTCATTTTTTTTTCTTTATTCTGCTCTGCAGTAGCTATTTCCACTATTTTATCTTCCAGGTCACTTATCCATTCTTCTGCCTCAGTTATTCTGCTATTGATCCCTTCTAGAGAATTTTTAATTTCATTTATTGTATTGTTCATCACTGTTTGTTTGCTCTTTAGTTCCTCTAGGTCCTTGTTAAACGTTTCTTGTATTTTCTCCTTTCTATTTCCATGATTTTGGATCATCTTTACTATCATTATTCTGAATTCTTTTTCAGGTAGACTGCCTATGTCCTCTTCATTTGTTAGGTCTGGTGGGTTTTTATCTTGCTCCTTCATCTGCTGTGTGTTTTTTTGTCTTCTCATTTTGCTTAACTTACTGTGTTTGGGGTTACCTTTTCGCAGGCTGCAGGTTCGTAGTTCCCGTTGTTTTTGGTGTGTGTCCCCAGTGATTAAGGTTGGTTCAGTGGGGTGTTTAGGCTTCCTTGTGGAGGAGACTAGTGCCTGTGTTCTTGTAGATGAGGCTGGATATTGTCTTGCTGGTGGGCAGGTCAACGTCTGGTAGTGTGTTTGGGGTGTCTGTGGCCTTACTATGATTTTAGGCAGCCTCTCTGCTAATGTGTGGGGTTGTGTTCCTGTCTTGCTAGTTGTTTGGCATAGGGTGTCCAGCACTGTAGCTTGCTGGTCGTTGAGTGGAGCTGGATCTTGGCATTGAGATGGAGATCTCTGGGAGATTTTCACCATTTGATATTACATGGAGCTGGGAGGTGTCTTGTGGGCCAGTGTCTTGAACTTGGCTCTCCCACCTCAGAGGCACACCCCTGATACCTGGCTGGAGCACCAAGAGCCTTTCATCCCCACAGCTCAGAATATAAGGGAGAAAGAATAGAAAGAAAGAAGGTAAAATAAAATAAAATACAGTTATTAAAAAATAATTATTAAGAAAAAATTTTTAAAAAGTAAAAACAAGAAACAGAACCCTAGGACAAATGGTAGAAGCAAAGCTATACAGACAAAATCACACACAGAAGCATACACATAAACACATACACACAAAAAGAGAAAAAGGGAAAAAAAATTATATCTTTGCTGCCAAAGTCCACCTCCTCAATTTGGGATGATTCATTGTCTATTCAGGTATTCCACAGATGCAGGGTACATCAAGTTGATTGTGGAGTTTTAATCCTCTGCTCCTGAGGCTGCTGGGAGGAATTTTCCTGTCTCTTCTTTGTTCGCACAGCTACCGGGGTTCAGCTTTCGGTTTGGCCCCGCCGCTGCATGTAGGTCGCCTGAGGGTGTCTGTTCTTTGCTCAGACAGGATGGGGTTAAAGGAGTCACTGACTCGGGGGCTCAGGCTCACTCAGGCCGGGGGGAGGGAGGGGTACAGAGTACGAGGCGAGCCTGTGGCGGCAGAGGCCTGCGTGACGTTGCAGCAGCCTGAGGCACTCCGTGCGTTCTCCCGGGGAAGTTGTCCCTGGATCCCAGGACCCTGGCAGTGGCGGGCTGCACAGGCTCCCGGAAGGGGGTTGTGGATAGTGACCTGTGCTTGCACACAGGCTTCTTTGTGGCGGCAGCAGCAGCCTTAGCGTCTCATGCCCGTCTCTGGGGTCCACGCTGTTAGCCGCGGCTCACGCCCGTCTCTGAAGCTCCTTTAAGCAGCGCTCTTAATCCCCTCTCCTCGCGCACCAGGAAGCAGAGAGGCAAGAAAAAGTCTCTTGTTTCTTCGGCAGCTCCAGACTTTTCCCAGACTCCCTCCTGGCTAGCCGTGGTGCACTAACCCCCTGCAGGATGTGTTCACCCCAGCAACCCCAGTCCTCCCTGCGCTCCGACCAAAGCCCGAGCCTCAGCTCCCAGCCCTGCCCGCCCCGGCGGGTGAGCAGACAAGCCTTTCGGGCTGGTGAGTGCCGGTCGGCACCGATCCTCTGTGCAGGAATCTCTCCGGTTTGTCCTCCACACCCCTGTGGCTGCGCTCTCCTCCACGGTTCCAAAGCTTCCCCCTCCGCCACCTGCAGTCTGCCCGCGAAGGGGCTTCCTAGTGTGTGGAAACCTTTCCTCCTTCACAGCTCCCTCCCTCTGGCGCAGGTCCCGTCCCTATTTTTTGTCTCTGTTTTTTCTTTTTTCTTTTGCCCTACCCAGGTACGTGGGGAGTTTCTTGCCTTTTGGGAGGTCTGAGGTCTTCTGCCAGTGTTCAGTAGGTGTTCTGTAGGAGTTGTTCCACATGTAGGTGTATTTCTGATGTATTTGTGGGGAGGAAGGTGATCTCTGCATCTTACACTTCACCATCTTTAAGCTCCTCCCAAGTTATATACTTTGGAAAATACAGTTGCATACTTCTCAAAAAGCCAAGATTTGCCACAGTAAAAGGATTTTATCCAACCATGGTTCACAGAATGGATTATGTTATTTATGCGTAGCTCAAATCATTGAAAGCTTAGCTGGTATAAACCCTTATTACCAGGAGTTTGGCCATGGAACTAGCAGCATATGCATCTGCTGGGAATTTGTTAGAAAGACAGACTCTCAGAGCCCACCCAGACCTACTTAATCAGAGTCTGCACTCTAATCCTACATTAAAACTGAGGACTAGGCTAAACTACCAAAACATAGTACATCTTTGATTGTTAAAGAAGAAACATAGAGACAGAATAGCTTTGTTCCATTATGTGAGTGGACTACTTATATCTCAACTAAATTGACATTGGCATGCAAGAATGTTTGTGTGGTGTGTGTGTATATGTGTGTTCATTATTTAGACTAGGTTTACTGTGATGTGGTCTAGTTCAGACTTTGTAATTATTCTAATATTGGCCTTCTTAAATTAGTAACTTTTGCTTCCATTTTAATTGGGGAGTTATAAACACTACCTTAGTGTATCCTCTGAACAGGTTGGTTGGAACTTTAAGCAACAATCACTGATAAGATCTCTATGAAAGGCTAGTAAGACCCACCTTACTCTGCTTGAATCATTCTACCAAGACAGTGTTAGGTTAGTACAACTGCTAGCACCTTTATAATAGCCCATAAAATCTCCCACAACTACATGTCCTGTTAAATGTTAGGAATTTTCTTTAAATAGTGGTGGAGATGGTGACTTGTAGGTTCAAAAAAGCCTCAGGTAGTTAAAAAAAAAGTTGTTTTCAGAATAGATCAATATGAATTAACTGTTTTACACTTGAACTAGACTAGGACTAATAATGTTTTATTTTAAATAATAAACTGGATGACAAAACAGCAACATAGTATTTAAAATACGTGATAATATTATTTCTATGTATAATAGAATGATAATATTGATATTATCATTAAATATTAAATAATATTAAATATTAAATAATATGATAAATATTATTTCTATGTAAATATCCTTTTGTCCAGAGCATCCAGTAAAGAAAAACTAGATAGATTCTTAGTGCAAAGACACAGGCAAAATTCAAATATAAGACCAGAAATTATACATTTTATGTTACAACTTTAAATTTTGTATTGCAACCTTAAATTTTAACTTATTGGGATGTGATATAATTTTATACATATAATAGAGTACTTCCAATGTTAAAAAAACTCACTAGTCTCCAGTTCATATAGATGTAATCCTAAAAAAAAAAAAAAATCTCAAAGTAAGTGCAGGTTGTTTTATTAAAGTAACAATAAGTTGTTTGTTTTCAATACAGTGAGATTAGGAAAGTACAAAAAATGGTAGCTAATGTTAAATTTGAATTATTATTTCTTAAGGAATAATAAAATCTTGAAGATTAAACCATGTGTAATAAGAATTGTTTTCTGCAAATTCTAATTACTTTGAAAATTATGCTGTAAATCATCTTCTTTTCTGCCTTGAATTTCCTTCCCCACATAATTAGACATTTTCAAGAATCAAAACTATTATTGTCTCTTAAGAACAAAAGCCATAGAAACTGCTAATTATATCACAGCTGAACATGTTTTTCTTCTTTGAAGAGATCCTATATTTCTGGCATTTTTGAGAACACTTTCTGATCAGAGAATGATAGAAATAAATGCTGAAGCTTTGCTAGTTTTGCAATCAAGATAATTAGTTTCTACCTATAATAACACTCATTAAAGAGTTGCCAAGGTCTGTGTCAAGTAAAAATTGACCTAAATACTCCCTGGTCCCTAAATCATTATTTTATTTTAAGAATCAGGCCACATTGTCATAGATATTTCCTTTCCCGAGAATTCAAGGGCCTGACTACAGAGGAAAAGCCCCCAGTCAGTGCAGTCCTTGAAAAAGGGCTTGAGCTATTGCCAAGTCCTAGGAAATGGGCAGATAGCAGGATGAAACTTTTTCCATTGCACTTACAAAATTGACTTTTTATTTCACAGAGTAAAAATTTTTTGTGTGATTACATATTCAGAAATATTTTGGCAAAGTAAATTTTATGATTGTATAAAATTGGCTTTTTTCTGAATACAACTGTTACTAGAATTCACAAATACCAGTTTTGCCATCTGTAGATTCTGAGCTACTTTTCAGAGAGAAAAGAATTAAGTGGAAATTGAGTATACACCTGAATTTTAAGAGAATTTAAAAGAAATAAATTGGTATTACATATTTGCTTTTATTTTTGTGTTGCTTAAGTGGTTTTGTTCATTTGTTTGTTGGCAAGATTTCAATCTATCAATTTAACTTTGAATCATGTATAAAATATGTGGGTGAGATAATTGTATGAAACCTCTAAGAAATGTCTGAGGGCATAGACAAAGATTAAAAGGCTTTTAAGCCATTCAAGTCATTTGGAGCTATAGTATCACCAGTAATAATATCAGACAAAAAGGAAAACTAGAAACAAATACATTTATGAGTATCCAGATATTCCAAATAAACGCATGGAATCAATTCTAGTGTTACAAGGATGATTCAGTAAGTAGGAAACCTCTTAATTCATTACCTTAATATTTTAAAAATAAAATAAAGGGTGAGCTGTGACAGGGCGAGAGAGAGTCATGGACATATATACACTAACAAATGTAAGGTAGATAGCTAGTGGGAAGCAGCCGCATGGCACAGGGATATCGGCTCGGTGCTTTGTGACCGCCTGGAGGGGTGGGATAGGGAGGGTGCGAGGGAGGGAGACGCAAGAGGGAAGAGATATGGGAACATATGTATATGTATAACTGATTCACTTTGTTATAAAGCAGAAACTAACACACCATTGTAAAGCAATTATACCCCAATAAAGATGTTAAAAAATAAAATAAAATAAAATATGTTACCTTTTTAAGGTTGAAAAATAATTCAAATGAATTTTTCTGACTAATTAAAATATGTTAGCTAAGAGTAGAAAAAAGTGTTCTTAACATGATAGGAAAGGATTGAACTGCAATTAGAGTTCTTAATGCATAGAAGAATACTGTTAATTTAGGATAATATGTTATTATAATTATTTGAAAATAATAGGCCTTGTATTTTAGAGCACTTTCAGTTAGGTTTACAGTAAAATTGAATGAAGGGGATAGAGATTTTCCTCATAGCCCTACTCCCACACATGCTTAGCTCCCTGTTATCAACATCCCCCACCAAAGTGTACATTTGTTACAGTTGATGTACCTACACTGACACATCATTATCACCCAAAGTCTGTAGTTTATATTAGAGTTCACTCTTGGTGTTTGGACCAATGTATAATGACATATATATACTTTGTGTGATCTATTATAGTATCATACAAAGTTTGTCAGTGTAACCACTGACCCAAAAATCCTCTGTGCTCAACCTATTCATTCTTTTCTTCCCCTTAATCCCAGCAACCCCTGATCTTTTTACTGTCTCCATAGTTTTGCCTTTTCCAGAATGTCATGTTGTTGAAATCACACCATACAGTGTGTACCTTTTTCACATGGGCTTCTTTCACTTACTAATATGCATTTAAGTTTCCTGCATGTCTTTTCATGGCTTGATAGGCTCATTCTTTTTAGCTCTGAATAATATTCCATTGTCTGGATTCACCTACTGAAGCACATTTTGTTTGCTTCCAAGTTTTAGCAACTTTGAATAAAGCCGCTATAAACATCATGGGCAGGTTTTTGTGTGGATATAACTTTTTAACTCCTTTGGGTAAATACCAAGGAGCACAGTTGTTGGGCCATATGGTGAGAGTATGTTTAGTTTTTGTAAAAACCACCAAACTGTCTTCCATAGTGGCTATGTCATTTGGAATTCACACCACCAATAAATGAGAGTTCCCACTGCTCCAAATCCTTGCCAGCATTTAGTATTGTCAGTGTTCTGGATTTTGGCCAGTCTAGTAGATGTGTAGCGGTATCTCGTTTTAATTTGCATTTTCCTAATGACATGTGATATGGAGATCTTTCTGTGCTTATTTGCCTTCTGCATATCTTCTTTAGTGAGCTGTCTATTAAAGTCTTTGGCCCATTTTTTAATTCAGTTGTTTGTTTTCTTATAGAATTTTAAGAGTTCTTTGTCTATCTTGGATAACAGTCTTTTATCAGATGTCTTTTGCAAATATTTTCTCATAATCTGAGACTTATGTTCTCATTCTCTTTATATAAATGTTTTTCAAAAGATGTATTTATTTCTATGAAATGTCTCTTAAACGTACATCATTCCTCTTATTTTAAATGTTACCAAATGAGTGAGATATGACTGCAGATTGGAGAAAGAGTTGAAAGGAGTTACTGCTATGTTTTTCTTCCTTCTAAGAGAATTTAAATCACCCTGTACTATACCTCTTTGGTATGGGTTTTTCTTTTTTTTTTTTTAGCTCCTTGCTCAAGCACTGAAACTTTTAAAAAGTAAATCACATTCACTTAAATGCACTTTTCCATCTCATTTAATAAAGTAGAGTAAGTACACTGTGTAAAAAAATGTGATGAACTTTCTGGCAAAGGGAAGAAAAACGTGCTCTAATTTAAAATGAGGTGAGTTAGGAAATACCATGTTTCTTGAACCTCTACCAATTTTCTCTTTATGGGAAAGGTTTAGTGTGAAGTCATCGATTAAGTAAGATCGTACAAATTACTTTTTATCGTGGAGCAATGATTTTTCTAAACAGAAAGTTTTATTTTCTTTGGATGTAGGAAATGGAAGTGGGCTGCCTTGGTTTTCCTCATCCAAGTTCAAAATTTATTTTTAGTTTGTATTGTATGAAAAATATTATAATTACTTTATGAACATGGACTCTATTGATAGCATGATTTTTTTTTAGAGAGCAGCATTTACATTATACATATTCCATTTAATGTTGATCTCTCCTGTAATGACAAAATATTTTTTAAAATTGTCTTTTTCCCAGACCTTTTCAATTTTATAGAAATCCATTGGGAAAAAAAATCTGTATTGAGTCATTAAGGTTTAAGTATAATCAAAACCAATATCCAAATTATTACCTCAAGAATATGTGCATTATATGTGTGTATATGCATGTATAACCATATGAGGTAATGAAAAATTCTTCTATGAAATTATTTCCTTCATGAAATTCCTCTGATTTTCTCAAATAACAAATCATCTCGTCTGTTCATACAGTAGTTTATACTTAACATAATTTAAAAACATAATGTAAATGATAAAAGGACAGTTTATGATGATGGGTATGAACTTATTTGTTTAGAACCTAATACAAGGAATCACTTGTAAATATTTCAGCTTCCTGCATTTAAGAATAAATAGTCCAAAATTATAGAAATGCCTACAAATATTATAGTTGAGGTAACTGTATTAAATCTAAAGTATTATATCAAAATATTTCTAATCTATATTTATCATGATAAAACACAGACCTATAAATCATTATACATTGTACTTGTAAATGAAAGGACATCATTATACAACTCTCAAAATCTGCAATGGAAAAAGGCACTCTAATATACAATGAATAAAGCACATAATTATATCATTCTTATATTTAAATATTGAAGAACTCTTCTTTCACAAGCAGTCAATAAAAAAGACCACATACTTACAAGATAAGAGAGTGGAAATAGACCACATTTTAGTAGATAAGTATCAAATCATAAGTAATGATGACAGATAGTCATATGAACTCATGATAGATCCATTTGGTTTAAATTAGATTAATATTCTAATCACTCTCCTTAAAACCTACTTTGTGCTTAACACTATGTTTCTGTAATTTGAGAAATTCACCAAAATAGAGAAATGATTGTAAGATATACATGATAGAAATAAATCAGTCAGCAGGACAGGAAGACAAAACCAAAATACAGCAATATGTATTTTCTTAAAAAAAATTCACAAACTAAATATTTATTACCAATTTACTTTCCAAACATAGTTCTACAGCACGTAGGCAATTACAATATGAAAAAGTTCCTATTTGAATACAAGACGTTAAAAACCATAATATTTAAGTAAAAAGAACATAACATGCTATCTAGATATAGAAAATCAACCATACATTGAAGATTTTATCAGATCAAATTTGCTTCTCTATGAAAATCTAAGTGATGTTTGGAGCTCAGACCCAGTTATATTGTTTGAATTTCTCGATTTTGCTGCAGTTTGAATGTAAGACTAAGCCATAAAGATAAGTATTAGTAAAGAAAAAAAGTAAATGTTTTTATTCACCACCTATAATAATTTACAGGCTGTATTTTCTTAATTTGTCCTAATCATTATATGTGCCTTAGCTCACCTTAGCCGAAAGTTAGTAAAAACATACTACTTTTTGTTTCAGGAGGCATAGAGGTATTTTAAAATTATTTTTCTATGAACAATTTCAAATACAGGTAAGTTGAAGGGATTTGACAGTGATACATATTTGTCCTCAATCTCTATTCTACAAATTTATAATTTTCTATAATTTATCACATATCTATCCATCCATTCCTCTTTATCAACCATCTTTTTTTATGAATTCAAAGTAGATTTCAGAGACCATCACACCATTCTCATATGATTAACAATGATATGAGTTCAATATTTGTGTATTTTTTCTATTCAGATGAAATTTATACAATGAAATGCACTAATCTTAAGTGTAGTACTCACTGAGTTGTGACAAATGATATACTCCTGTACCCCAAATGCCAATCAAGGTCAGAAACACCTCAGGAAGTTTTCTCCTGCCCTTTCCTAATCAATCTCTACACCCTTCTTCCCAGAGGAATCCACTGTTCTGAATTTTCCACAATAGATTACTCTTGCCTATTCTAGAAACTCACATAAATGGAATTACACACAATAGATGCTCCTTTGTTTAAATGTTTTTGAAATTCATCCATGTCATTGCATCTATCAGTAATTTGTTTCTTTTTATTTCTGAGAAGTATTTAACTGTATGGCTACACCACATTGTGTTTATCTGTTCTCCCATTGATACACACCTCGGCTTAAAAAGCTGCTCTAGCCATTATTGTTCAAGTCCAGTTGTGGGCATAAGCTTTGAGGTCTCTCAGTTAAATGGCAATTAGTGGAATGGCTGGATCATAGGGTAGATATATGTTTGGTTTTATAAGAAACTGCCAGACCAATTTATATTCCAACCAAAATTGTATGAAGGAGAATGTTAAACAATGGATTGGGAGAGGAGGAGTCAAGACGGTGGTGTGGGAAGACACGGAGTTAGGGTCTCCCCACAACCAAGGTGCCTGCTGGGCACGTCTGGGGGACTCTGACACCCAAGGAGATGGGAGGAACACCAGTAGGACATAGGGGGACTGAGGCGGGAGGAGAAGTGGAGGCCAGATAGGATCGGCGCCCCTGAGGCTTGGGAAATCAGGAGAGGCAGATGGGAGGGGCCCTCCGGGAGGAGTGGAACAGGAGTGGAGGCTGTTGCCCCACCCACTCGGACCCAAGGAGCCTGCTGAGCTCCCAGGCCAGTCCCCTGCCCTCCAAGGTCCCCTCCAGACTGCATGGGTCCTTGAGGGCATAGGAGGGACCGTGGGGAGATCAGGAGAAGCAAGCAGGAAGAGCCATCCGGGAAGAGCAGGAGAGGAGCGGAAGGTGATTGCCCCACCCACTCAAGCCCAGGAAGCCTGCTGGGCTCCCAAGTGGCTTGCAGGATCTTGGTTCACAAGCCTGGGGTCAGGCCAAAGCTCCTGTGGTGGGAGCTCCAAGTCCAAACCACTGGACTAACAGAGAACCTCAGACCCCAAGGAATATTCATTGGAGTGGGGCTTCACAGAGTTCCTCATCTCAGCACCAAGACCCAGCTCTGCCAAATAGCCTACAAACCCCAGTGTTGGAAGCCTCAGGCCAAACAACCAGTAAGACAGGAACACAATCCCACTCAAAAAAAAATTTAAAAATATGTCACAAATGAAGGAGCAAGGTAAAAACCTACAAGACCAAAAAAATGAAGAGGAAATAGGGAAACTACCAGAAAAAGAATTCAGAGTTATGATAGTAAAGATGATCCAGAATCTCAGAAGTAGAATGGAAGAAGATTGAGGAAATACAAGAAATGTTTAACAAGATCTAGAAGAACTAAAGAACGAACAGAGATGAACAACACAATAACTGAAATGAAAAAATACTCTAGAAGGAATCAATTACAGAATAACTGAGGCAGAAGAATGAATCAGTGAGCTGGAAGACAAAAGGGTGGAAATAACTGCCGAGGAGCAGAATAAAGATAAAAGAATGAAAAGAATTTGAAGACAATCTCAGAGACCTCTGGGACAACACTAAATGCACCAACATTTGAATTATAGGGGGTCCCAGAAGAAGAAGAGAAAAAGAAAGGGTCTGAGAAAATATTTGAAGAGATTATAGTTGAAAACTTCCCTAACACGGGAAAGGAAATAGTCAAGTCCAGAAAGCACAGAGAGTCCCATACAGGATAAACTCTAGGAAAAACACACCAAGGCATATATTAATCAAACTATCAAAAATTAAATTCAAAGAAAAAATATTAAAAGCAGCAAGGGAAAAACAAAAAATAACATACAAGGGAATCCCCATAAGGTTATCAGCTGATTTTTCAGCAGAAACTCTGCAGGCCAGAAGGGAATGAATAGCAAGATATATTTAAAGTGATGAAAAAGAAAAACCTACAACCGAGATTACCCAGCAAGGATGTGATTCAGATTCGATGGAGAAGTCAAAAGCTTTTCAAACAAGCAAAAGCTAAGAGAATTCAGCACCACCAAACCAGCTTTACAACAAATGCTAAAGAAACTTCTCTAGGCAGGAAACACAAGAGAAGAAAAAGACCCACAATAACAATCCCAAAACAGTTAAGAAAATGGTAATAGGAACATACATATCGATAATAACCTTGAATGTAAATGGATTAAATGCCCCAACCACAAGACGCAGTCTGGCTGAATGGACACAAAAACAATACCCAAATATATGCTGTCTACAAGAGACCCACTTCAAACCTAGGGACACATACAGACTGAAAGTGAAGGGATGGAAAAAGATACTCCATGCAGATGGAAATCAAAAGAAAGCTGGAGTAGCAATATTCGTATCAGATAAAATAGACTTTAAAATAAAGACTGTTACAAGAGATAAGGAGGGATACTACATAATGATCAAAGGATCAATCCAAGAAGAAGATATAACAATTATAAATGTTTATGCACCCAACATAGGAGTACCTCAATACATAAGGCAAATGCTAACAGCCATAAAAGGGGAAATTGACAGTAACACAGTCATAGTAGGGGACTTTACACCCCACTTACACCAATGGACAGATCCTCCAAACAGAAAATAAATAAGGAAGCACAAGCTTTAAATAACACAATAGACCAGATAGATCTAGTTGATATTTATAGAATATTCCACCCAAAAGTGGCAGAATACACTTTCTTCTCAAGTGCACATGGAACATTCTCCAGGATAGATCACGTCTTGGGTCACAAATCAGGCCTCGGAAAATTTAAGAAAATTGAAATCATATCAAGCATCTTTTCTGAGCACAACTCTATGAGATTGGAAATCAGTTACAGGAAAAAAACTGAAAACACAAATACATGGAGGCTAAACAGTGCACTACTAAATAACCAAGAGATCACTGAAGAAATCAAAGAAGAAACAAAAAAATACATAGAAACAAATGACAATGAAAACATGACAACCCAAAACCTATGGGCCACAGCAAAAGCAATTCTACGAGGGAAGTTTATAGCAATACAATATCACCTCAAGAAACAAGAAAAATCTCAAATAAAAAATCTAACCCTACACTTAAAACAACTAGAGAAGGAAGAACAAAGAAAGCCCAAAGTCAGTAGAAGGAAAGAAATCATAAAGATCAGAGCAGAAATAAATGAAATAGAAATGAAGAAAACAATAGCAAAGATCAATAAAACTAAAAGATGGTTCCTTGAGAAGATAAACAAAATTGATAAACCCTTAGCCAGACTCATCAAGAAAAAAAGGGAGAGGACGCAAATCAATAAAATTAGAAATGAAAAAGGAGAAATCACAACTAACACTGCAGAAATACAGAGGATTATAAGAGACTACTGCAAACATCTATACACCAATACAATGGACAACCATGAAAAGATGGACAAATTCTTGGAAAGGTACTACAAGTTTCCAAGACTGATCCAGGAAGAATTAGAAAATATAAACAGACCTCTCGCGAGTAATGAAATTGAAACTGTAATTAAAAATCTTCCAACAAACAAAAGCCCAGGACCAGGTGGCTTCTCAGGTGAATCCTATCAAACATTTAGAGAAGAGCTAACACCAGTCCTTCTCAAACTCTTCCAAAAAATTGCAGAGGGAGAAATACTCCCAAATTCATTGTACGAAGCCACCATCACCCTGATACCAAAACCAGAAAAAGATATCACAAAAAAAAGAAAATTATAGACCAATATCACTGATGAACATAGATGCAAAAATCCTGAACAAAATACTAGCAAACAGAATCCAGCAATACATTAAAAGTATCATACATCATGATCAAGTGGGATTTATCCCAGGGATGCAAGATTTCTTCAATATATGCAAATCAATCAATATGATACACCACATTAACAAATTTAGGAAGTAAAACCATATGATTATCTCAATAGAGGCAGGAAAAGCTTTTGACAAAATTAAACACCCATTTATGATAAAAACTCTCCAGAAAATGGGCATAGAGGGAACCTACCTCAACATAAAAAAGGCCATATATGACAAACCCACAGCAAGCATCACACACATTGGTGAAAAACTGAAAGCATTTCCACTGATCAGGAAGAAGACAAGGATGTCCACTCTCGCCACTCTTATTCAACATAGTTTTGGAAGTCCTAGCCACAGCATTCAGAGAAGAAAAAGAAATAAAAAGAATACAAATTGGAAAAGAAATAAAATTGTCACTGTTTGCCAATGACATGATACTATACATAGAAAATCCGAACATGCCACCAGAAAACTACTAGAACTAATAAGTGAATTTGCTAAGGTTGCAGGATACAAAATTAATGCACAGAAATCTCTGGCATTCCTATACACCAACAATGAAAAATCAGAAAGAGAAATTAAGGAAACACTACCATTTACCATTGCAACAAAAAGAATAAAATACCTAGGAATAAACCTACCTAAGGAGGCGAAAGACTTGTGCTCAGAACACTATAAAACACTGATGAAAGAAATCCAAGATGACATAAACAGATGGAGAAATAGACCATGTTCTTGGATTGGAAGAATCAATATGGTGAAAATGACTATACTATCAAAGCAGTCTACAGATTCAGTGCAATCCCTATCAAACTACCAATGGCATCTTTCACAGAATTAGAACCCAAAAGTTCACAATTCGTACGGAAACACAAAAGATCCCGAATAGCAAAGCAATCTTGAGAAAGAAAACCAGAGTTGGAGGAATCAGGCTCCCCAACTTCAAGGCAGTATGGCACAAAAACAGAAATATAGATCAATGGTACAGGATAGAATGCACAGAGATAAACCCACGCACATATGGGCACCTAACTTATGACAAAGGAGACAAGAACATGCGATAGAGAAAAGATAGCCTCTTCTATAAGTGGTGCTGGGAAAACTGGACTGGTACGTGTAAAAGAATGAAATTAGAACACTACCTACACCATACACAAAACTGAAGTCCAAATGGATTAAAGACTGAAATGTAAACTCTTAGAGGAAAACAGAGGAAGATCACTCTTTGACATAAACCACAGCATGATCTTTTTTGACCCACCTCCTAGAGTAATAGAAATAAAAACAGAAATAAACAAATGGTACTTAATTAAACTTACAAGCTTAGGAAACCATAAACAAGACCAAAAGAGAACCCTCAGAATGGGAGAAAATATTTGCAAATGAAACAGCAGACAAAGGATGAATCTCCAGAATATACAAACAGCTCATGGAGCTCAATATCAAAAAAACAAACAGTCCAGTTAAAAAATGAGCAGAAGACCTAAATAGACATTTCACCAAGGAAGACACACAGATGGCCAAGAGGCACATGAAAAGATGCTCAACATCACTAATTATGAGAGAAATGCAAATCAAAACTACAGTGAGGTATCACCTCATGCCGGTCAGAATGGCCATTATCAACAAATCTAGAAACAGTAAATGCTGGAAAGGGTGTGGTGAAAAGGGAAACTTCCTACACTGTTGGTGGGATTTGTAAGTTGATACAGCCACTATGGAGAACAGTATGGAGGTTCCTTAAAAAATAAAAATAGAACTACCATATGATCCACCTATCCCACTACTGGGCATATACCCTGAGAAAACCATAATTCAAAAAGAGACATGTACCAGGCTTCCCTCGTGGCACAGTGGTTGAGGGTCCGCCTGCCGATGCAGGGTACATGGGTTCGTGCCCCAGTGTGGGAGGACCCCACATGCCGTGGAGCGGCTGGGCGCGTGAGCCGTGGCCGCTGGACCTGCGCACCTGGAGCCTGTGCTCCGCAACGGGAGAGGCCACAACAGTGAGAGGCCCGTGTACCGCAAAAAAAAAAAAAAAAAAGAGACATGTACCACAATGTTCATTGCAGCACTATTTACAATAGCCAGGACATGGAACCAACCTAAATGTCCGTCAACAAATGAATGGATAAAGAAGATGTGGCACATGGATACAATGGAATGTTACTCAGCCATAAAGACAAAACGAAACTGAGTTATTTGTAGTGAGGTGGATGGTCCTAGAGTCTGTCATACAGAGTGAAGTAAGTCAGAAAGAACAACAAATATGGTATGCTAACACATATATATGGAATCCAAAAAAAAAAAAAGGTACTGATGAACGTAGTTGCAGGGCAGGAATAAAGAGGTAGACATAGAAAATGGACTTGAGGACATGGGGTGGGAGGGCAAAGCTGGGGCGAAGTGAGAGTAGCATCGACATAGACAACACTACCGAATGTAAAATAGTTGGCTAGTGGGAAGCAGCAGCATAGCACAGGGAGATGGGCTCGGTGCTTTGCAATGACCTAGAGGGGTGGGGTAGGGAGGATGGGAGGGAAGCTCAAGAGGGAGGAGATATGGGGATGTGGGTATGCGTATGGCTGATTCGCTTTGTTGTGCAGCAGAGACTAACACAGTATTGTGAAGCAATTATACTCCAATAAAGATCTATTAAAAAGTTTTTCAAAAACAAACAAAAAAACCCACAATGGATTGGCGTAAACAAACTGAATGTTGATGAAGTCACTTTTGGTATTATGTAGAAGAAAAAATATAGGAAGGTAAGACTGATAACAAGAAACTCAGAAAGCTATTAAAGTGTGGGAAAACTTTAAAGACCTAAACTAAGACATGAATAATAAAAATAGACATAAAAGATATTTAGGAGATAGATGGAAATAAAACTTGATGATTGATAAAGTCTTGATGGAGAGTAAGGAGAAAGAAATAGTATGGCATTGAGAAAAATGAGATTCCAGATGGAGCTGGTGTGGAAATGATGGAGATAGTTATTCTGAGGAGCTAAATGTGTAATACTACATGAACACGGTCAAAGTCAGCCAAAAAGTTCTGCTCAAGCATAGAATATCCTGGGAATTGGGGAATCAAATTGATTAAGTTGGAAAAATAAATTATAGGAAAGGGAGAGGCAGCAACCATGGGAGTGATACGTTTTTGAGGAATTCCTTTCTCTACTTTAAAAAATTCTTTTAACAATCAAAATAATTTTAATTACCTCATAATGATTATACACACCCCTGTAATCTTACTTATACATAATGTAATTAAAAACAATAATCATTTAAATAATGCAAACATGATGAGTACACTCATGGTATACATTTGTTAATACAAGGAAAATATACAAGGAAAGCACCTATAAGTGTTGCAGCACATGTAGTCTTGCTCGGCTAGGCAAGCCCCAGCATTGAGAATCAAACCTCCTTTTGAATATTTTAAGTCCATGCGTCTTTATCTAAGTCGGTGTGAAGAACAGTGCGGCTGCCGATCTTTTTAGTTTTTGACTCGTTTTGATCTTCTTTTTCATTATGGCACCTGATGTGAAAAAAGGAGCTCTTGATTTGCCCTTTGCTTCTGCCCTTTACCTTCCACCCCTATTTTTTAAAAAAGATACTTTTTTTTTTGTTTACTTCAATGGTACTCTTCTTAAATGATTTCTGATGAACAGCACATGGATAAACAATGAAGCAGAGGTAATGAACCATGGGAAAATAATGACAGTTATTGTTGTTCTCCGTCCATGTGTTTCAACTCTATTAGGTCATTTGATACTTATAGCATCTCCATATTCTCACCTTATGATGAGACACAGATATGTTAAATAATTTGCTCAGGGTCACACAGTTAGTAAGTGGTAGAGCTTAGCTGAATGCTGCGACAGCCCCCTAACCTTAACCTCTGTGCAGTTACTCTGCCATCATCTATGTGAAGGCAGTTTACAAACTGTAAGACAATTATATAAATAGGTAGTGTTCAGTTGAGTTCAGTTAGAACTTAAAGGGTAATGTACTATCTTAAGAAGCAGAGAAGATTTGAAGATGAATGACAAAGCCCTGCCTCAAAAGAACTTTGTGAAGAAACATCCTATATCGTAAAGAATAATTTAGGGCAGGTGAGATGGTATAACTACTTTAATTGAAGTCTAAACAAAATATTGTGGAAACCCAGAAGACAAATTTCCACTGGAAGAATTTAAAGAAAGAACTTTTGGAAAATACTTGAAAAGGATCTTGAAAATTTGGCTTGATTCTTCATAGAAAATTTGCATGAAAGAATGAAAGTTCTGAGAATCCAGAGTGATAAGAGAGGAGGAAACAGAGGGAAATGCAATGGGAGGTGAGTCTAGAATTATACAGGGGGGCACTGGATAGTGAAGACCTTGAATGCCTTTTAAAGGAGTCTGAAGTGGTAGAAAGTGTCAAGGTTTTCCACTAATTTTTTATTAAAGTTAAAAGCTGATCTCTTTATTAAAATAGTAAATAATAATCAAATAGTGTATGTGTATATGCAACCTAGAGACATATTACAAAAATTACAGAATACATAGGTATAAATATTTGATGCTGCTTGACGCCGTAAAAAAAACTCATCTCTTGTTCACATCCTAGCTTTGCCAGTTTCTAGTTCGCATTTTGAGCATTTGTTGAGTCTTAATGTCAGAGTTTCTTTCTGGGATGAGTGTGGTTTAAAATAATGTATAAGAAGGACAAGGAAGGGACAAAATAAATAGTACGTTTTATTTTCACTTACTGTTTGTGCTCATCTTCCATTCTAATCAGCCCTTCTCTCTTTCCTGGCATGATTCATTTTGAACCTTTCTTCGGGTTAAACTATCCCAAGAGCTGTTCATAGTTTCCCAGCCAGCTAAGCATCAAAAGTTTTTCCAGGCCTGTTCCTTGGCAGCCAGAGGTTTTTGTGTTCCACAGCCAAAAATGATATATCCATTATGCTTAGGCTGTTAGCTAAGAATGTGAGATGACCTTATGCTGCATTCCCTGCATTCCCAATGTGCTGGAAGTTCCCATTCATGGTCTTCTGATTCTTCGGGGCCTTTTTTCCCCCTTACCTTGCATCAGAGCTGAAAGGGGAAGAAACTAGTCACTATGGCTGCCATCGTGGTGCACTAGCCTTCATCTGGTGAGGATTTTTCCCCATCAGCAACTTGTAAGTATTTTGAAGTCTAAGGCTGTGATACTGGAAATATTTTTTTTAATTGTAAACATGAAGTTATACGATTTACATAATTTACAATTGGTCTTTGTTCTTCTCGGTTGTCTTTAACAGGTTTACAGCTGGCTTCTGATTCAGCTTGCTTTCATTAGCAACCTAAGTTTCTGTTACGATTAACTTTTTCCCCCCCCTTTTTTTTTTTTGGTGGCACTACGCAGCTTGCAGGATCTTAGTTCCCTGACCAGGGATCGAACCCGGGCCCCCAGCAGTGGAAGCATGGAGTCTTAGCCACTGGACCGCCAGGGAATTCCCACCATTAACTTTAAAAGATATATTTACATAGGATATTTCTCAGAGTTTTATAAACAGTGTTCTAAAATAATAACAGCTAGCAATTTTGAAGCCCTGTGATATAGTGATATAGATAGGTAGGGAGGGAGATGATAGATAGACAGACAGACAGACATATGTGTATATGTAGGTGTAGATGTATATATATTTTCTAATGTAATTCTCCCAGCACCCCTCAGAGGCATATGCTTCTGACAGATAAAGAAACTGAGGCTAGTTGACGTTAATTAATTTTTTGAAGTTACAAGTCTAGTGAGTGGGAGAAGCCTCGTTTCTATCCAGTTTTCTTTGACTCCTATCACAGAACAGTTTTTATATATGTACAATGAAGTAAGAATTTGTTTATTTTTATATTGTTAATTCAAGGTATATATTTAGTAAGGATTTTCCTTCCTACATAGTCATAATGTCAGTGAAATCACCTTTTAAGTGTGAAGAGAACAAGAGTGTATATGTTTTTTTGTGAATTTTTTGTGTTTTTTTGTGAATTTTGTGGTTTTTTGTGAATTTTTTGTGTTTTTTTTGTGAATTTTGTGTTTTTATGTGAATTTTCAAACCTTCCTGTCCTCTCATAAATGGTGTCAGGATTGATTCACAGAGTTAGGTGATTAGGGCTGTTCTTCTGCAGTGGTTTTTTTTTCCTTCTGGTCTGGTCTGGAACCCCCTAATATGCTTTACAAGAGGATTGTCTGAATGTTTCATGGTGTGAAACCAACTATTCCTCTTAAAGTTGCACAAGAGAGTTTATAATCATTAATTCCATCTTCTGTCCAGTTGAACTATCTGTAATTTATGTCCTAGAAAACCAATGTATGTCCTACCTTTTAAATTTATAGGTACTCCAAAAGCCTTAATTAACCTTCCAGTAGATTTGATTCATTTTCAGAAAAAATATTTCTACAATTTCAGTTGGATGTTCTTGTTCTTTGGGGATTGTCGGTGGAAGGGAGACGTCCAGTCAAATGCTGGTCAGAATTTTGCCTTACTAGCGAATCCGATTGATCCTAATGCTGAGAGCAGCAAAATGTGTTCATTGTTTACATAAGCTCAAGCTGCCAAATGAGTCATAAAGGCAGCCGTATGTCCCGTGCCAAAGTGTCATTTTCATTAAATGTGAGATTGCACCTGAAGGACAGTTTAATTTGCAGGTGCTAAAAATATTTCGACAGAGTGGTACTGTTACAAGTAGCAGGTGGTGCCCAAACGTGAATTTGGCAAGAAATGCCATCTGTGGGATGAGGTGTAGAAGAATGTCAAGGGGGTAGTAACAGAGATAAAGGGCGAAAGAAAAGAGAAGTGTATTTACTCACCATTTATTGCTATTATCATGATTAAAGATTCCATGCTTCACATGATAGCATTGGCCCAAGAGTATTAAATATGATTATTTGTTCAGGTTCTACCCTGTGCTCAGGGGCATTGCAAAAGTAGCACAATACCTGTAAAGACAAAGTTTCTTCCCCAAAGGCATACCACTTAAGCTATCCAGATGAGAGAATCTTTCCAACTCTATTTACCTTTTGTAGTGTTTACATTGCAGTTGTGTACTGGCAAGATTTATACACTTTGATCTTGCTTAAATGGATTTTGCCCTTTTCTTTTGATGTTAAGCTTTTAATACACATCCACATCGACTTCCTGCTTCACATTGCAAGAAATATTTTCAGATTGTACAAGCTCAAAGATTTTGTTAAGTCATTGTCACTTTGGATTTTGTGAACTTTACAGAATAGAGAACTGTACAGGGTTGCAATGTGGAGAGGTATCTAGGGGCATTGTAACTGTTTACATTATTTAAAAATCTGTAAATATGTGTCTGTTAGTTTCAATGGACTTGGGCCATATTGAAATCAGGAATTTGTATATGAGGACTGGAAATAGACAATCTCTGATGTAATGGGTTACAGAACACAAATTTTAAAAGAAAAAGTAGTGGGTTTGGGTTTTTCATTTCTGCTTGCCATTTGCTGGGAGTAACTGGAAGTAGAATAACTTCCTTTGTGAATACCATGAATTTTCTTAGATTCCTAAGGAGAACTAATAAAGTAGGTCAATCTGAATGAATTTTGGTAAAACTTTTCCATGCGGAGTTTTTGATCACACGGCAAGTTATTGAAGTGCTTGAAGTTTCTCAGGACAGTGGTAATCTCTGACCCCTAACATATGCATTGTTGTTAGCTTCATAAAATGGAGAGACATGCTTTCTGATATTTTAATCCTATTGATGAAATCTTATTTTGAAAAATTGAAAACAAATAATCTTTTTTTACTGCATTAATTACCTAATATAAAAGGATGCAATCAGAAAAAGAGAAGCTTCTTCCAAGTTCAAAGAACATTAATAACGTTTCAGAAGAACATTTTGAAAACTCACTGTTGCATAATAACTCTTAGAAATAGTTGCAATTTAAAGAAGCATGTCTCAGCATTTCTTTAACCAGGAACCTTTGTTAAGGCTATGATGAGTTCTGTTCATCCCCAAAGCTTCAATGAACTATGTCAAAAAGCAAGAAAATATGATTCTTTAAAAAAAAAAAAAAAACTTACACATTTTAGTTCAGCAAATTCATTCGTTTATTAATTCATTCATTTATTTAGGAGTGATGTTCTGTTTCAGAAATTATACTGGAAGAACTAGGAAAATATAGAGAGATCAGCTTACAAGAATAGAGGGGAAAGAAAACAAATTATTAAATAGAGTTTTATGGATTCTGATTGAGGAATATGCACCAGGTGCCAGGGAACGGTTTGTATGTTAAAAGGTGGTAGACCATACAAGGTGGTTTGGAGAAGGTGAGGCCAGAAGCAGGGAAACCGTTGAATGTGGCTGCCAGGAGAGAAGAGATAAGGGCCTACATTTGGGTAGCTGCAGTGAGATAGAGTCAAAATAAATTTTTAGTATATATAGAAGCTGAAGGTAAGAGAGGGAGAAATATAGGACAAGTGCCTATCATAACAAATATGAAGATGAACATAATAGAAAAAGAATCAAGTGATATAGAAGAGGTAGAAGCAAACTTTTCTCCATGTTCTGTGAGATAAATGCCTGTGAAGATGGTAGATGTGTTGTCTTCTAGAATGATATGCAGGTTCACTAAAGGGCTAAAGAAGGGAAACTGTGGTCAGTTCTACTGGAAGGTAAGTCGACGTTAGTTCGTGGATGATGTGGATTGCCCTTAGTTTATTTTCTATATCAGAGACAGTATGAATAATGAAACTGACAAGGTTTCCCTCTTTCCTCTTGTGCTAGAAAGTTCTGAACCAAATCCGTGGCCCGTCTTAAGCAGGTGTATTGATGAATGTAGTATCTCCTTTTAGCCCTGTTACTGGCCCAGAGTAATATCAGCCCTATTGCCCTTTCTACTTGCCACACCTTAATTTATGCTACTTTGTCATATCCTATGACACTTGAAATCTGTTCTGGAAAATATATGGTGTAAATGCATTTGTATTTATTTCTGTAGCACTGCATGGATGATGGCTTAGAAGAAATAGATAATACATGTGGAAGACCAGTTAGATGATTCCAAAAATATAACTGTTAAGTGAAAAGAACAAGAATGGTGCTGGCTAATTTAAGACTATAAAACAGGGAGAAGAAGTGAAAACAATAGCAGGTATAAGTTTGATAATAAATTTAGAGTAGAGAACAGAAGTCCTGCAGGAGATGGGGGCAGTGTAAGGTAAAAACACATTTTATATCTAGGTGCTGCTCTTGACATTAACCAAAGTGGAACGGTAAGAGCAGAAACAGTTTTTAAGGAAAAGTTGACAAGTTCTTTGCTAGGCATGACGAATTAAAGTTGCAGTGATATATCTAAGTAGAAAATTTTGCCAAAATTTTGAAGTGCAGAATTGGATATAGGAAGAAAAGAAAGTTTTATGTAGTTTGGTGATATTCAACCATTATAAGTGAATAAATCCCCAAAGAAAAAAACTTTAAAAATAAAGAAAATTAAGAATAGTAAAATAATGGAAGCAATACTAGGAGATGACTTTATTTATAGGAGTAGAAAGAAATAAAAGTGCCCCCGCAAAATTTAAGGAGTGTCTATATTTAGGGATTTAGGAAAAGAGAGTCCTAAAGGAAATTATGAAGATTTGATTATTAACAATTCAGGCTCAGAGACAAAAAAGCCACAAACCAGAGAAGCAGTAAAAATTGGGGGCAAGATCTGAATATTTCATTGTGTCAATGGCTAAAGACAACCAAAGGAGGATGAGTACCAATTTGCTGATTTGGTGGTTTCTGTTGTTTCTCATTAAGAACACTACCAATGGTGAAAGTTTCCAAAATCTATAGACAGCAAAGAGTTGAGAAGCAAGTGGTAACTGGGGCAGGGGGTATATGTACTCTCGCAAGAAGTGCTATGGCTTAATGGGTGCAAGAAACCACAATAGATTCCATGGAGTGTCAGTGGAAGTTTTCTGGTTTTCTTTTTCTTTCTCAGGATAAAAAGACTTAAAATATTGAAAATTCAACAAAAGATTGCCTTCTTCCCTTAATTTTACAGCTCCCCAGTTGCTAGATTGCTTCCTGCTTTTCATCACTTTTCTCAGGGCTCCATTCTATCCTCTTTTATCTTTTTATTCTATACCCTCCTAATCACCCCATTGACTTTACTTTTAAATAGCTTCAACTATAGGCCTCTTTTCTAAGCTCTTTTTTTTTTAATTTTTGCATTTTATTTACTTTTTTTTATACAGCAGGTCCTTTTTAGTCAATTATCAATTTTATACACATCAGTATATACATGTCAATCCCAATTTCCCAATTCATCCCTCCACCCCCCCACCCCCACACCGCTATCCCCCCTTGGTGTCCATACGTTTGTTCTCTACATCTGTGTCTCAATTTCTACCCTGCAAACCGGTTTATCTGTACCCTTTTTCTAGGTTCCACATATATGCATTAATATACGATATTTGTTTTTCTCTTTCTGACTTACTTTGTATGACAGTCTCTAGATCCATCCATGTCTCAACAAATGACCCAATTTTGTTCCTTTTTATGGCTGAGTAATATTCCATTGGGTATATATACCACATTTTCTTTATCCATTTGTCTGTCGATGGGCATTTAGGTTGCTTCCATGACCTGGCTATTGTAAATAGTGCTGCAATGAACGTTGGGGTACATGTGTCTTTTTGAATTATGGTTTTTTCTGGGTATGTGCCCAGTAGTGGGATTGCTGGGTCATATGGTAATTCTGTTTTACTTTTTTAAGAAACCTCCATACTGTTCTCCATAGTGGCTGTACCAATTTACATTCCCACCAACAGTGCAAGAGGGTTCCCTTCTCTCCACACCCTCTCCAGCATTTATTGTTTGTAGATTTTCTGATGGCGCCCATTCTGACTGGTGTGAGGTGATACCTCATTGTAGTTTTGATTTGCATTTCTCTAAAAATTAGTGATGTTGAGAGCTTTTCATGTGCTTCTTGGCCATCTGTATGTCTTCTTTGGAGAAATGTCTATTTAGGTCTTCTGCCCATTTTTGGATTGGGTTGTTTGTTTTTTTAATATTGAGCTGCATGAGCTCTTTATATATTTTGGAGATTAATCCTTTGTCCATTGATTCCTTTGCAATCCCATTCTGAGTGTTGTCTTTCCTCCCATTCCGAGGGTTGTCTTTTCATCTTGTTTATGGTTTCCTTTGCTGTGCAAAAGCTTTGAAGTTTCATTAGGTCCCATTTGTTTATTTTTGTTTTTATTTCCATTACTCTAGGAGGTTGGTCAAAAAAGATCTTGCTGTGATTTATGTCAAAGAGTGTTCTTCCTATGTTTTCCTCCAAGAGTTTTATAGTGTCCTGTCTTACATTTAGGTCTCTAATCCATCTTCAGTTTACTTTTGTGTATGGTGTTAGGGAGTGTTCTTATTTCATTCTTTTACATGTAGCTGTCCAGTTTTCCCAGCACCACTTATTGAAGAGACTCTCTTTTCTCCATTGTATATCCTTGCCTCCTTCTTCATACATTAGTTGACCATAGGTGCATAGGTTTATCTCTGGGCTTTCTCTCTTGTTCCATGGACTTATGTTTCTGTTTTTGTGCCAATACCACATTGTCTTGATTACTGTAGCTTTCTAGTACAGTCTGAAGTCAGGGAGCCTGATTCCTCCAGCTCCGTTTTTCTTTCTCAAGATTGCTTTGGCTATTCGGGGTCTTTTGTGTCTCCATACAAATTTTAAGATTTTTTTGTTCTACTTCTGTAAAAAATGCCATTGGTAATTTGATAGGGATTGCATTGAATCTGTAGATTGCTTCGGGTAGTAGAGTCATTTTCACAATATTGATTCTTCCAATGCAAGAACATGGTATATCTCCCCATCTATTGGTATCATCCTTAATTTCTTTCATCAGTGTCTTATAGTTTTCTGCATACAGATCTTTTGTCTCCTTAGGTAGGTTTATTCCTAGGTATTTTCTTATTTTTGTTGCAGTGGTAAATGGGAGTGTTTCCTTAATTTCTCTTTCAGATTGTTCATCATTAGTATATAGGAATGCAAGAGATTTCTGTGCATTAATTTTGTATCCTGAAACTTTACCAAATTCATTGATTAGCTCTAATAGTTTTCTGGTGGCATCTTTAGGATTCTCTGTGTATAGTATCATGTCATCTGCAAAGAGTGACAGTTTTACTTCTTCTTTTCCAATTTGCATTCCTCTTATTTCTTGTTCGTCTCTGATTGCCATGGCTACCACTCCCAAAACTATGTTGAATAATAGTGATGAGAGTGGATATCCTTGTGTTCCTGGTCTTAGAGGAAATGATTTCAGTTTTCCACCATTGAGAATGATGTTTGCTGGGGTTTTGTCGTATATAGCCTTTATTATGTTGAGGTAGGTTCCCTCTATGCCCACTTTCTGGAGAGTTTTTATCATAAATGGGTGTTGAATTTTGTCAAAAGCTTTTTCTGCATCTATTGAGATGATCATATGCTTTTTATTCTTCCATTTGTTAATATGGTTTATCACATTGATTGATTTACGTATATTGAAGAATCCTTGCATCCCTGGGATAAATCCCACTTGATCATGGTGTATAATCCTTTTAATGTGTTGTTGGATTCTGTTTGCTAGTATTTTGTTGAGGATTTTTGCATCTATATTCATCAGTGATATTGGTCTGTAATTTTCTTTTTTTGTGGTATCTTTGTCTGGTTTGGGTATCAGGGTGATGGTGGCCTCATAGAATGAGTTTGGGAGTGTTCCTTCCTCCGCAATTTTTTGGAAGAGCTTGAGAAGGATGGGTGTTAGCTCTTCTCTGAATGTTTGATAGAATTCACCTGTGAAGCCATCTGGTCCTGGAATTTGTTTGTTGGAAGATTTTTTTTTGGAAGATTTTTAATCACAATTTCCATTGCAGTACTTGTGATTGATCTGTTCATATTTTCTACGTCTTCCTGTTTCAGTCTTGGAAGGTTATACCTTTCTAAGAACTTGTCCATTTCTTCCAGGTTGTCCATTTTATTGGCATAGAGTTGCTTGTAGTAGTCTCTTAGGATGCTTTGTATTTCTGCAATGTCTGTTGTAACTTCTCCTTTTTCATTTCTAATTTTATTGATTTGAGTCCTCTCCCTCTTTTTCTTGATGAGTCTGACTAATGGTTTATCAATTTTGTTTATCTTCTCAGAGAACCAACTTTTAGTTTTATTGATCTTTGCTATTGTTTTCTTTGTTTCTATTTCATTTATTTCTGCTCTGATCTTTATGATTTTTTTCCTTCCACTAACTTTGGGTTTTGTTTGTTTTTCTTCCTCTAGTTCCTTTAGGTGTAAGGTTAGATTGTTTGAGATTTTTCTTGTTTCTTGAGGTAGGCTTGTATAGCTATAAACTTCCCTCTTGAACTGCTTTTGCTGCCTCCCATAGGTTTTGGATCATCGTGTTTTCACTGTCATTTGTCTCCAGATATCTTTTGATTTCCTCTTTGATGTCTTCAGCGGTCTCTTGGTTATTTAGTAACGTATTGTTTAGCCTCCATGTGTTTGTGTTTTTTACATTTTTTCCCCTGTAATTTATTTCTAATCTCATAGCGTTGTGTTCAGAAAAGATGCTTGATATTATTTCAATTTTCTTAAATTTACTGTGGCTTGATTTGTGACCCAACATATGAACTATCCTGGAGAATATTCTGTGTGCGCTTGAGAAGAAAGTGTAATCTGCTGTTTTTGGATGGAACGTCCTTTAAGTATCAATTAAATCTACCTGGTCTATTGTGTCATTTAAAGCTTCCATTTCCTTATTTTTTTTCATTTTGGATGATCTGTCCATTGGTGTTAAGTGAGGTGTTAAAGTTCCCCACTATTACTGTGTACTGTCTTATTTCCTCTTTTATAGCTCTTAGCAATTGCCTTATGTATTGAGGTGCTCCTATGTTGGGTGCATAAATATTTACAATTGTTATATCTTCTTCTTGGATTGATCCCTTGATCATTATGTAGCGTCCTTCCTTGTCTTTTGTAACATTCTTTATTTTAAAGTCTGTATTATCTGATATGAGAATTACTATTCCAGCTTTCTTTTGATTTCCATTTGCATGGAATATCTTTTTCCATCCCCTCACTTTCAGTCTGAATGTGTCCCTAGATCTGAAGTGGGTCTCTTGTAGACAGCATATAGGTGAGTCTTGTTTTTGTATCCATTCAGCATGCCCGTGTCTTTTGGTTGGAGCATTTAATCCATTCACATTTAAGGTAATTATCGATATGTATGTTCCTATTACCATTTTCTTCATTGTTTTGGGTTTGTTTTAGTGCTTCTTTTTTTTTTTTTTTTTTTTTTTGCAGTACTTGGGCCTCTAACTGTTGTGACCTCTCCCGTTGCGGAGCACAGGCTCTGGACGCACAGGCTCAGCAGCCATGGCTCACGGGCCCAGCCGCTGCACGGCATGTGGGATCTTCCCGGACCAGGGCACAAACCCATGTCCCCTGCATCAGCAGGCGGACTCTCAACCACTGCGCCACCAGGGAAGCCCTGTGCGTCTTTTTCTTCTCTTCTGTTTCCCACTTAGAGAAGTTCCTTTAGCATTTGTTGTAGAGCTGGTTTGGTGATGCTGAATTCTCTTCACTTTTGCTTGTCTGTAAAGCTTTTGGTTGCTCTGTGGAATCTGAATGAGATCCTTGCCGGGTAGAGTAATCTTGATTACTCTAGGTTCTTCCTTTTCATCACTTTAAGTATATCATGCCACTCCTTTCTGGATTGTAGAGTTTCTGCTGAGAAATCAGCTGTTAACCTTATGGGAGTTCCCTTGGATGTTATTTGTATGTTATTTGTTATTTGTTTTTCCCTTGCTGCTTTCAATAATTTTTCTTTGTCTTTAATTTTTGCCAATTTGATTACTATGTGTCTCGGTGTGTTTCTCCTTGGGTTTATCCTGTATTGAACTCTCTGCGCTTCCTGGACTTGGGTGGCTATATCCTTTCCCATGTTAGGCAAGTTTTCGACTATAATCTCTTCAAATATTTTCTCGGGTCCTTTCTCTCTCTCTTTTCCTTCTGAGAGGCCTATAATGCAAATGTTGTTGCATTTAATGTTGTCCCAGAGGTCTCTTAGGCTGTCTTCATTTCTTTTCATTCTTTTTCTTTATTCTGTTCCACAGCAGCGAATTCCACCATTCTGTCTTCCAGGTCACTTACCCATTCTTCTGCCTCAGTTATTCTGCTATTGATTCCTTCTAGTTTATTTTTCATTTCAGTTATTGTATTATTCATCTCTGTTTGTTTGTCCTTTAATTTTTCTAGGTCTTTGTTAAACATTTCTTGCATCTTCTCAATCTTTGCCTCCATTCTTTTTCCGAGGTCCTGGATCATCTTCACTATCATTATTCTGAATTCTGTTTTCTGGAAGGTTCCCTATCTCCACTTCATTTAGTTGTTTTTCTGGGGTTTTGTCTTGTTCCTTCATCTGGTGCATAGGCCTCTGCCTTTTCATCTTGTCTGTCTTTCTGTGAATGTGGTGTTTGTTCCATAGGCTGCAGGATTGTAGTCTCCTTGCTTCTGCTGTCTGCCCTCTGGTTCATGAGACTTAGATAACCTCATGAGGCTTGGGCAAGTTTCCTGCTGGGAGGGACTGGTGGTGGGTAGAGCTGACTGTTGCTCTGGTGGGCAGAGCTCAGTAAAACTTTAATCTCCCTGACTGCTGGTGGGTGGGGCTGGGTTCCCTCCCTGTTGGTTGTTTGGCCTGAGGTGACCCAACACTGGAGGCTACCTGGCTCTTTATGGGGCTAATGGCGGACTCTGGGAGGGCTCATGCCAAGGAGTGCTTCCCAGAACTTGTGCTACAAGTGTCCTTGTCCCCACGGTGAGCCACAGCTGCCCCCTGCCTCTCCAGGAGACCCTCTAACACTAGCAGATAGGTCTGGTTCAGTCTCCTATGGGGTCACTGCTCCTTCCCCTGGGTCCCGATGCACACACTACTTTGTGTGTGCCCTCCAAGAGTGGAGTCTCTATTTTCCCCAGTCCTGTTGAAGTCCTGCAATCAAATCCCACTAGACTTCAAAGTCTGATTCTCTAGGAATTCCTCCTCCCCTTGCCGGATCCCCAGGTTGGGAAGCCTGACGTGGGACTCAGAACCTTCACTCCCGTGAGTGGACTTCTGTGGTAAGTGTTCTCCAGTCTATGAGTCACCCACCCACCAGTTATGGGATTTGATTTTACTGTGATTGCACCCCTCACAGGGGCTTCTCTTTTGTCTTTGGTTGTGGGGTATCTTTTTTGGTGAGTTCCAGTGTCTTCCTATCGATGATTGTCCAGCAGTTAGTTGTGATTCTGGTGTTCTTGCAAGAGGGAGTGAGAGCACGTCCTTCTACTCTGCCATCTTGGTTCCTGCTTCTCTAAGGTCTTGTATTTCCTGGTCTAAGGGATAACTTCACAAGCATCTGCCTCTAAAGATGCACTAAACTGAGCTAGTCTTCCTTCCACGTCTCGTATCTAGTCTTCCTCAAGTGTTACTTCATGCTAAATGATTCCTATCCCACCAGTTGTTTAAAGCGGTCTTTCCTTTAATTTTACCATGATTTTTCTTACTACTTCTCACATTCAGCATCTTATCAGTGAACATAATCCATTGGTTCTACTTTCCCATAATCTCTGCGTATGTCTCCTCTATCATACAAGTCCACATCACCATCATTTCTCACCAGTCTTCTAAGTAATCTTCCTGCCTTCATTCTTGCCTCAGTATATATTTTTTTTCCTACAGCAGCCAGTGATCTTCTTAGAATAGAAACCTGGTAATGTCATTACTAGGTTTAAAATACTTCATTGGTTTCCCTTTTAGCCGTTAGGACAATAAACTCCTGAACAATAAACTTCCTTCTTATGCTGGCCTCTGCTTAACTTTCTGTCATCCTCTCTGACCAGCTCTCTCTCCTGTTGCACAACACTCTCTGTTGTTTCTGTGACCTTGCACCTGTGTTGCTTCTACCTGGGAAACTCTTATTCTTCAGGTCTTGAATTACATGTCATATCTTCTGAGAAAAACTTTCCCTAATTCCTTCAAAGCAAGATCAGTTGTCCCTTCTATTTCTCACTGCATTCGTTCCAAACTCATTTTTGTTATGTGCAATTTGATAATTGCTCTGTTTAACTGTTGGTATTCCCTCACAGATAGTAAGCACCATGTAGGCAGAAAACATTTCATCACAATATCCCCTAATCTTCCACAATTCAGGGCATAGAGTAAGTGATTAGGAGATATTTGATAAATGAAAATATAAATGTAAGTGATTACATGCAGAATAGAGATTGCTCAGTGGAGCAACATTCTGTAGATTATTAGATTGAGAGCAAATAGAGAGAGGCCTTATGTATATTATGGAAGGGAAATAATTCTTCCACAGAAAGGAAGCAAAGAACAATTGTGGGGGGTGTGAAGGAAGCAAAAGGAGGGAGTTCTTACTGAATGGCCTTGGTCTCAGCCATATAACAAATTAGAAAGTCCATCTTTGGTGGGTAGATTGAGAGATGGCACATTAGTTGTTCTGAAGACAATGAGAATGATTTTAAACAGTAGCTGGTAATAAGTCTAAGGTGAGCCACTACAAGTAAATAAAACAATTACTTAGCAACACTAGAATTCTTGTTTAGGATAAATAACTTGAATTTAGAGCAAATCCATTTACTACGATTATATGGTTTTCTTCATCCTGGCTTAGGTATGGGGGCAAAGGAAAAAAAAGTTTTGGGATTTCAAAGGCAGGTAAGTGGAGGTTTAGGAAGCCAAGAGGTTCTAAGATGATAGGGAAGACAATTAGAATGACTGGTTAGAATGTTCATGTGATAAAGAGGGGAATTCACCAGAGGGGAGGGGAATAGACTGAGAGAATAAGAGGGGCAAGGAAGGGAGAGGCAAACTTTGGAGCATAAGTAGAAAATGAACAGTGAGTAGAGATTTTGGCCAAAAAAAAAAAAAGATTTTCTAAATTTGAAATATTAGAAGAATGGCTTCTTTTAAATTTTTGAAAGAGATCAACTAAAGACCTAATTTATTTTGAAATTAGAGTGAATGTTTTTTCAAGTATAAGATATAACCTAAATTTCTTGAAGACAATTAACATTGTTTTTCTTAGATAATCTCTTTTACTATTTTGATATATTTGGCTTTTGTTTTCTATGCCTAATGGTATTTTTTGTCTGTAATCTGAAGCTATGTCAAACTGTTAATTCACCTACCAAATCCTCTGTGCCTGTAATATCAGATACTAAAGGAGAGACTAGACTTGAAGACCCTTTAAACAATTAATGTACGTGATAACTTGTTTGAATTATTTCCTACTAGAGTCCACATTTGTAAGATGATAATTATCTTTACATATTTTAGAGATGGAAGCATGATGCTTGATAACTCCTTTTTTCATGCCCAAATACTAACTTAAGAGAATATCTATAAGTATAAAATATTGTTTGCTTTGTTCTCATTTGTATGTTTCTAACATCACTTTTGCTAGATTGTAGCTTTCTGAAAACAAGGGATATATATTATTCATTTTGTTTTATACTTAGTGCCTTGCATGTATTTGTGATCAAATAAAAGGTAGTTGGATTTAATTACTTGAAATCCTTTAAGTTATTCAAGTGTTTATATGAACAACTTCCTTAATATGGGAGGTAGTATTAAACCGACTTCTCCATTTTTTCATCATTAAAGCAGAAGAAAGTATGATTTTTCACTTTAATTCTGCAGCTGTATTATAATGAGATCTTATAATGAGAACTTAACATGTGATTGAGGCTTCCTTTTAGTATCATCATCATAACAACATAGTACATTTGTTAATATTTTACAAAGTTGTTTCACATGTACTATTTAAGTTTAAAATACTTATTTGTATGTGAACTGTTTATGACACAAGGTGAATTGAACTTAACATGAAATAAGCCCAGTTTGAATATTAGGCAACTGAGATCTGAGAGGTAAGAGTCTTGCTAAAATGTCACAAAAGTCATAAGTGATTGAACTGAGTTCTATCATGTGTAGGTCTGTATTATACATCTGCATGCACATGCATGCACACATACATGCACACATACATGCACATGCTGAATTTCTGAAGCTAGAAATCTGACTTCATCAGTGGGGTGGTAATTATTGGGTTTGTAACATAATTCGTACTCTTGTCACATTAATCCACTCACCATTCTTCAGGAGACAAAAACATGTATACAAATATGTTTATGAATATGATTAAGTAGAAATTTATGAAGAAAAACCACCTTTGCAACGTTTATTAAAGTTGAAGTAATGTATTATTAAAAATTCTAGTCCTGATTCCAAATTTTGAGGTTTTATTCTCCTTCCCTTATTCCACTGGCATACTGAACTTTAAATATGAATAGGTAATATTTCATATGTTTCACATTACTTACAGGGTCTGTATAATGTGCCTGAAAAAGATAGTGGAGTGTAGCCCTGTGAAATATACTAAGTACATGGTCCCAGAGCAAATGCTAAAGGAAAGTTACAAGTGTAGTGCACATGACAACATGATTATTCACAGGTGAAAAGGTTAGGACTAAATAAGATGGATAAAGCTGGTTTCAATATTCTGATCCCTTTCCTGGTATCTTAAGTATGGTGCTGACCTAGGTGTGTATATTTCATAGTTAACTTGATAACATAATACAACATGGGAGCAAAAGTAGGTTATTGTGAGAACTTAAATACCTGCAACAATCCTAAGTGCTTTCAATAAAACAAACTCAGCTTCTTAGTATGTTACATTGTTAAAGCTGTGAAGCAATTATAGTTTGTTAAATAGTTTATATGAGCCCACAGCCATATCAAGCCAGGTACTTACAGAAGTATGTTTTGAAGTGGGACTCTAGACATCACAGATACACCTTCTGCATAATCTAGGCAGTCTTGTTTTTTCCTTTTCTCTTTCCTTGTCTTCTTGCACAGATATTCATTGAATGCCCTCAGTATTTTAAGCTCTAGGATCATAGCATCAAACAAAACACGCCAAGTTCTTGTTCTCCTCGAACTGATATTCATTGAGATGGAGAGGGAGACAGACAATAAGCAAATGAAGATTAAAGAGAGAAGAAAGCAACAGGGAGATGTAGCATAGCAGGTGTTTCATAATGTTAGGAAGAAAAGTAATGCATGTGAGTAGGAGTAAGGCTTTCAGCACTTTAAATTAGGGTAGTCAACAAAGATGTCTTTAATAACGTAATATTTTGAACAAAGACCTGAGTAAAAATAAGAATCCTGTCTTTAGAATATATGAGGGCAGAGAGTTACACAGTGAGGAAAAATCTGAGGCGGTGCTGAGAGTGCTTGACCTGTTTGAGAACCAGGAAGGGGTTTGGTATGTCTGGCTAAGAGTAAGTTAGGGAAGGGAAGGGTAGGAAGAAGAAAAGTCATGTGGGGTAGCAGGGACCAGATGGTAAATGACTTCTGGTCACTGGAAGGAGTTTGCATTTTATTGTGAGTGATTTGAAAAGATATAGGAGGGTTTAGATATGTCTGAAGTGACATATCGGGTACACACTGGTGTGTGGAGACTCAGAGAACTCAAGGGTAACTCCACGGTTTGGGGCTTGAGTACCTCGTAAATGACAATGCCATTTAATGAGATGGGGTACAACTTGAGAAAATTTCTTTTGTTTTATATGAATCTCATCTCTCCCCTCACACCTAGTTTTTGCTCGAAAGTGGAATAGACCAATTGGTAGTTTGATTTAAATTATTTTATGCTTGAAAGAAAGAATAACAGTAGTGATGACAATAAGTAATATTTGATAGCCCTTACACTTTGCAAAATGTTTTAATATCCAGTGATGCATCTGCACTATATGGTCACACGGAGGATTTCTGCATCTACTCCTAAAATAATGTTTGAGACATAAGGTGATTTGTAACATACTTTAAAATACGTAAAGAACAGTTCACATCTACTGAAAAAGAGTGAACTAAAGAGAGATTAAGTCTTGAAATATGTCACATAGGGGTTAAGAGAAAATTGAAAATGGACTGTAATGAATGGTCTTATTTACCCAACTGTGAATTAATATATATGCTATAATTTGTCTCTCAGATCCAAGGTTCATTAGTGCCCACCTCATCCCAGAAAGTGACAACCCTGAAGATGACAAAGTGTATTTTTTCTTCCGTGAAAATGCGATAGATGGAGAACACACTGGAAAAGCCACTCATGCTAGAATAGGTCAGATATGCAAGGTGAGGTAAAGAAAAAAATGAGGAGGGTATCATTGTCCAATTGCAGTTTTTTTCCTTTTCCACCTTTGTACAAATATAATGAAAAATATGGCTAAAAAGCTTGACTGATCACTATAAATATTTAAATACCAAAAAAAGATTGAAAACGTATTATAGTTGCTTATGAATAACTTCATAGTCAAACATAGAGGTATAGGTTGTGAGGTGTTATTTCACAATTACATTAAATAATATTAGTTTGAAATTCTGGAGAAATAATTTTTTTTCATATTACCTGGGAAAATATAATTTTTGTATTCTCAGACCTAGCATAGGTTCCTACAATGTGTAAGTTTTCAATGAATATTTTTTGTTGGAAATAACTCAAGTATGAATATAAAAGAGACAAGTGTTAAAGCTTGTTCTTATGACTTGATTATAGCATCCTATATACACTTATGTGTACACACATAATTTTGAAGCTCTGAACTTTAATATACTGTGTGGCACAAATTCAGATGTGATATGTATTATAATGTTAGATATATAGAATAAAAAATTGGTCAGTAAATACTTATGGACTAATTAGTATCAGTGTGAAAATATGATAACAATACTATTCTTACCCTCTATACTGTATAGTACAGTATATATGAAATATGAATGAAGCTGTTATTATATATTAAAGCACCTTTCATCTCAAGAAAAATCACAAGGCCAAATCCAGTTACTGTCTTAAAATGAAATTATTTCTTTTAAAAGAAAAATCATGAAATTTTAAAAATCCCTATCTTGGGGGCGGGGATATCCTCTTTCCTATCCCAATCATCTAATTATTTATCTTTAGTATATTAAATTACTGGAAAATTAAAATTTTTAATGCTCTGGAAACATGCAAATGATATATGCAATATATGAGAATCTTTTCTCCACAAAATATAAGGCATATTTAAAAGCAGTACTTACAAGGGTTAAAAAAATCTTTATACTAAATAAAATCTTATAAACAAAATATAAATCAGTGTTATATTTTTGAAGAAAAAGTTATTTTCCTTTAAACATATGCACATAAATATTATTTTATAAGATTATAAGTTACTGGTGAATCCATACCATCATAATAGAGTTTATTGCTACATCAGGTTACAGTTAAGTTTCATTTTCAGTGAGAAGATACTTTTTCAAAATTTTTGCTCTAGAATGAGTTTTCTTTAAGATTTAAGCAAATGTTTTTTCAACATGCTGTTTGTAAAGTCAGCATTGCGTCAACTGAGCTTATAAAAATATTTGATGCTAGCATGCTTTTGTTTGTGGTGTATTTTCAGTATGAGTTATAAGGCATGCAGTTATTCTTTCATTCAGTAAATACTCATTAAGTGCCTACTATGTGCCAATGTGCTTAATTTTGTGAACCAGCCTACTTGGGTAAGTAAAATCTTAGGGAAAACTTACATAAGAAAGAGAGACTAAAAGCAAACCAAAGCAAACACAAGAGTAATATCGTTCATTGCCAAGTGGTAAGAGAATGGAAAAAGTACAGTGACTTTTTAATGCTAAGGCATATTTATTGTAAGTCATTCCTTGAACAAGGTTGGAGTGAATAGATTTCACCAAAAATATAATAAGAAAGCATAGTTACTTGTATCTAGTCATTTAAAATTCATTTCTCAATTTGAAAAATGAGGAATTGTGATTTGTATGTCTCAAGATATGAGAAGATAAGATATTTGAAATTATCATTTGCATGCACAATTTCTAAAACCATTATTCTCTCCTTTCAGAATGACTTCGGGGGCCACAGAAGTCTGGTGAATAAATGGACAACATTCCTCAAAGCTCGTCTCATTTGTTCAGTGCCAGGTCCAAATGGCATTGACACTCATTTTGATGAATTGCGTAAGTAGCTGATGATGTCATATAGAGAATATTCAAACCTTGCCATTACCTTCAAAAATGCAACTTTCTCCAATTTTGTTTTAAAACAGAGGATGTATTCCTAATGAATTCTAAAGATCCTAAAAATCCAATTGTATATGGAGTGTTTACAACTTCCAGGTAAATAACACTTTGCTCTCTTATTATCATAGAAAATTCATGTCCTTTAGATGCTTTCCAAGTGTCCATAATTTGTGAAAATATTTTTGAAAGAACAACGTCGGCTAAACCTTTGAGCTCTTGTGCATTCTTGGGTGCCTGAAATAAGTCATGACCTAAATCATTTTTTACATAAATTTTAACAAAGAATTCACTACTATAAATTTAATGACGAAAAATATATGCCATGCCCTATGTATAGCTTTGACTTTAAAAATTTGAGTGAAATGTAAAATATTATAAACATAGAACTCTGAGTTTTGTTAAAAGTTTGTAGTGATATAAACTAAGGGTGAAAAATCTTTTTCCCTCCCCTCTCCTTTCTCTTCTTTGTCCCTACCCCTTCTTTCTCTCTCTCTCTCTCTCTCCTCCTTCTTCCCCCTCTCCCCGCCACCTCCTTTCATCATTCCCCATGTGCCTCAAGGCTCTTGCTGTCAATCAAGCAGTAATTATTTCCTGACTATTATATTCAGCATAAAGTTTACATTACCTGGAATTGCTAAAAGAAACATATATTTAAATGCATATAAAGAGGGATATGCATTTGGATATGTATAAATGTTTAATAAAAGAAAAATAATTTAAAATCAAAAGTCAGGAAGAGTGCTACAAGGGACTGTGATAGCATAAAGAAAGATTAACTACAATGTCCAAACACTGATTTTTTTCTGTAAATATTAAAGCCATTACAAATTGATTGGACATTTTTACTTAATTTTTAAAATAACGTAAAAATTAGGAAAACTATATTAGTAAAACCAGATGCAATTTCCCATACCTAAATATTTCTCCCCTTTAGTATAAAAACAGAATGACCGCTAAAGAATGTGGGAGGCTTGGGCTTCCCTCTTGGCGCAGTGGTTGAGAGTCTGCCTGCCGATGCAGGGGACACAGGTTCGTGCCCCGGTCCGGGAAGATCCCACATGCCGTGGAGCGGCTGGGCCCATGAGCCATGGCTGCTGAGCCTGCATGTCCGGAGCCTGTGCTCCACAACGGGAGAGGCCATGACAGTGAGAGGCCTGCGTACCGCAAAAAAAAAAAAAAAAATGTGGGAGGCTCAAATTAAACAAATATTAATTGATTTCTTCTGCTTCCTCATTGCTTAGTACAGTAGTTTTCAGTCTTAAGCTTGCATCAGAATCGCCCAGAGAGCCTGTTAAAATACAGATGCTCGGCCCCGCCCTCAGAGTCTCTGATTCAGTAGGAAGGGGTAGGGCCTAAGAACGCATTTTTAACAAATTCCCAAGTGATGCCCATACTGTTGGTCTAGGAACCACACTTTGAGAATCACTGGCTTAGTGGGTAAAATAATTTCACCTGTCTGCTTCAGCGAGCTTGATGTCATATATGAGTTAGTCTTAACAGCTGTAAATCCTAAAAAGATCTTTCCATGATGATGGATTCCATCAATAGATAAGCAAAGTGTATAACAATGAAAAAGGGACACATAAACATTACAAACTACAACTACTATGATGTATCAAATATGTATTAATTTGCTACTTATTCCATTATGAAAATATTGTTGTTAAATTCTATAAGTATTTACTGAAATTTACTGTGTGTCAAGTACCGTGCGATATGTAATTTATGTTACAGAAAAGAAGCCAAGCATGTTTCCTTCCCTCATGAAGCTTGCACTCTACCAGACATTGTCTAGATGCAGCAGTTTTCAATAATAAACTCTTATTACACAAGTTTTTCATTTGGTCTAATTTTTATGTAATTTTCTATGGGTAGAGATTGATTAAAAGGTATGCATTCCATATTTTTAATGTGCACAACTTTTATATCTTTATAAATAAATCCCTCAAGCTGTATTTATATAAGCAAAATAAAATGGGAAATTGTGGCAGCTCATGGTAAACTTAGAATTTGCTTCAATTACCTGATTTTTTTTGTCCAACAAAATGATGGGGATAATTGCTATAGTACTCCACTTTTGCTAGGGTGTAATAGCTACTAACTTAAAATGATTTTCTGTGTTGGAAAGAGATGATTTTAAATGCCTTCACACAGATCGAGCTCTGTTACTTGATCAAATACTTTTGTTGGTTTGGGAGTTAAAAATTATAACACATTGACTATTCATCTTCTGCACCAGTTTCAGTTTATAAAATGTGTTCTTAAACATTCTTTCTTGTTTAAACATTTCCTGGTTTCAGCAATGATGCTTAAGTCTTAACATAATACCAAAGTTTATATTTTTATTTTATCTGATATCAGAATTAATCATTACCTTTTAGATTTTGTATGTATGTTTTCCCTATCAATGTTTACATATGATATGAATGTATATATTTATAGCATATATTGTCTATTTATGAAAGGAATATGTATATGTTCTATGAGTGCTAAAGGTGTTTTCATCCATGCCTTCAAATTTTGAGCAATCATAATTTTGCTTTCTTGTGTATTATTAAAATATATATAAATATATGACTTAAGAAATCCCAAACACTACTTGAGAATTTATGTTCAAGTATTGATAATTGCTATCTGAAATTTAAAAACTCAGTATAAATAGCTCTGTCATTGTGTAAAGATGAAAGTCTGTTTTTGTTCTGTCTTTTTTAGTAACATCTTCAAGGGGTCAGCCGTGTGCATGTATAGCATGAGTGATGTGAGAAGGGTGTTCCTGGGTCCATATGCTCACAGGGATGGTCCCAACTACCAGTGGGTGCCTTATCAAGGAAGAGTCCCCTACCCACGACCAGGAACTGTAAGTGGCCTAGGTGTTTAAGATAGGAAATGAATGAATTTATGCTGAAGGTTAAAAAAAAAAAAGCAGCTACATACATATTAAATATAGATAATGTAAAAGAAAAATTCCAAGACTATAAATGAAAGAAAGGCAAGGATTTTTCTTTGATAACCATGAAATTCCACATTTAAAGACATGTTCTTCACAGGCATCAGTGCTTAAGTTCAACGCTTACCAGTAGTTAATACCAATAATTTATGAGAAATAGAAACTGAGCAGGTAGCCTTATTTATCTTCTTTTCGGAAAGAGATATAGTAAAAATGGCTTTCACGGGGAGTTGAAACAATTAGGATAGACTTGCTCTCTCTGATTGTGACAAAGGCTCAAGAATTGCACATTAAATAGGAGGAAACAAATTTAAATCAATATTATCTTCCTATGGAAGTGGGACACATCTCTCAAATAGGTAAAGAAGATATGCAAGGAAGAAACAAACAAAAACCTTATGGAAAGGGCCTAGGTGTTTTAATAGATGCTGTTTACTATCGCTGACCTCTCTCCTTCCAGCCTGTTGTACACATTCAGGCTTATAAAAAGGTGGATAGATCTCAAAATAAAATCAGCTTTAAGTCTGCAATTTAAAGTAGGGAGAAAAAAAGAAAAGAGTGATACAGTAGAAAGTGAGTGAATATGACGGCAGATGTTCTAGAATATGTGGATGGAACCATCCAGTGCAACATTTCCTAACCCTAAGAATTTTTTTTTTTAACATCTTTTTTGGAGTATAATTGCTTTACAATGGTGTGTTAGCATACGGCATTTGTTTTTCTCTTTCTGACTTACTTTACTCTGTGTGACAGACTCTACGTCTATCCACCTCACTACAAATAACTCAATTTCATTTCTTTTTATGGCTGAGTAATATTCCGTAAATATGTGCCACATCTTCTTTATCCATTCATCTGTCGATGGACACTTAGGTTGTTTCCATGTCCTGGCTATTGTAAATAGAGCTGCAATGAACATTGTGGTACATGACTCTTTTTGAATTATGGTTTTCTCAGGGTATATGCCCAGTACTGGGATTGCTGGGCCCTATGGTAGTTCTATTTGTAGTTTTTTAAGGAACCTCCATACTGTTCTCCGTAGTGGCTGTATCAATTTACATTCCCACCAACAGTGCAAGAGGGTTCCCTTTTCTCCACACACTCTCCAGCATTTATTGTTTGTAGATTTTTTGATGATGGCCATTCTGACTGGTGTGAGGTGATACCTCATTGCAGTTTTGATTTGCATTTCTCTAATGATTAGTGATGTTGAGCATCCTTTCATGTGTTTGTTGGCAATCTGTATATCTTCGTTGGAGAAATGTCTATTTAGGTCTTCTGCCCATTTTTGGATTGGGTTTTGTTTTTTTTTTTGATATTGAGCTGCATGAGCTGCTTGTAAATTTTGGAGATTAATCCTTTGTCCGTTGCTTCATTTGCAAATATTTTCTCCCATTCTGAGGGTTGTCTTTTTGTGTTGTTTATGGTTTCCTTTGCTATACAAAAGCTTTTAAGTTTCATTAGGTCCCATTTGTTTATTTTTGTTTTTATTTCCATTTCTCTAGAAGGTGATAACCCTAAGAATCTTTAAGGAAATAATTTCATATGATGAAAAAACTTGTTCTTTAAGTTTAACCATTATTTTAATTTCATGTCAGTTTTATTGTTAAATTCAAGTAAATGATGTTTTTAGATGAGTTTATTAGGCATAGGATGTTTTTAATCTTCATTTTCTGTAAAATTTTTTGCTAAACTTATTTATGAGCATTTCATAAAGATTACTTCTAGCTGATGGAGCTTGTAGGTAAAAAACCTGAATAGGCTTTCAGAAGAAAAAATGAACAAGATAGACTATCCATTGATTATAAGAAGCCCGTTTTAACAGATTTATGCATACATACATATTTATATGTGTGTGTGTGTGTGTGTCTATGTATATAAAATAGTATATACAGTAGCCCAATAATTGTTCCCATTTCACAGATGAAGACTCTGAGGCAAAGAGAGGAGCCAAGATTCATTCCAGGCAGTTTGATTCTAGAGCCTGAATTCTCACCCATTGTTCATAGAGAGTTGTTATGACATGGTCCATTAAGTCAGCAGTATGAACCAAGTGCTGGAGGCAGAAGACAGAAAGCACTGCCTAAGCTAGGAATTAGGGAGGGGCTGCCAAGAGGAGGCAACACCTTGCTCCGTGAATAAAATTCCCTTAGATCAATACATTAATCCCAAAAGGGGGCAGCTGAGAATATGTCGTTCCATCAACACTACTGGAGAAAAACATACTGAGGCCTTCAAGCAGTGTGTCAATAGAAGGGCATTTTCTTTATTTTTAAAGAAAAACCTACAGCTTAAGTAATACTAAATACAAAAATAAAAGTAAGGCAAGAAAGTGAGACAAATTGTAAGATAAAAATCTAAAATAAGTCTCTTTTGCAATCATTTCTAAATTTTTGCAAGTAGTTTTTAAATGGTGGTAGAAAAGCAAAAAAAATTAATGTTACAAAATATGTTTTATCGTTTCTTCTTCGAGTTTATACAGCTATTTGATATTTCTATAACATTAAATAATTTTTTTAATTTACTTAAATAAAAAGTAATTCCCTAAATCCCTTAACTGTTATATTAGTGTATTATTGTGTGTGTATCTGTATACTACATACATATATATTCATAAAGAGATACTCTTCCCGTTTCAAAATAGCTTTATTTCATTTCTCATGAATTATTAATGATCTGTGTTAAGGTAATGGCAGAGACAATTGATTTCTCCTTCTAAGCCTCTTGTTAGATCAAGAACCACTCAACTACATTTCAGCTCTCAAACTCTTACATTAAATGGCAGAAATTAGTTAAGTGTAAGACAAAAAGCAAGAGACTGGAGTTACTGTACTCTGAATGCTTGCACCACATAATTAAATGCAGTGAAAAGAGACAGTAAAATCTGAATTTTCTTGTTTTTGTCTTACTGCCTTAAGTGGAGCATTTAAATCCAGAGGTGATATTATGACAGTGTACAGCACAGCATCCTGTCTGGCTCTCCCTATAGCCATCATCTGTTCTGCTTGGTCCATTCTGATTGGTCAGTTTCTGTGCCATGCAAGTTGTTAACACCTTGAATAACACATCTCCTTATCCCTAGAATTACTGTAATTATTAAAGAAATAATACTTTTGGTCCTTTTTATGGTACTTTTTCAGGGTTATGTTAAAAATAAGGCAATAAAGAATAGTTTATATTGTCTTTTACTTTGAAGAGAGCATTTATATTTTAGCATAATACCATAGGGAGAAATGAAATGCATTCAAGAAAATTTTTGATTTTCTCTAATCTAATGATTAATAGCATTTAGTTATAACATATTCCACTCATTATTTCAAATACTTCATTTAAACATAAAGTATATGGTGTTGTCACTAATAGAGGCATCAGACTTCTCTTGTACACTGAATTCATTAGATGCATTTGCAGTTTTTGGTAAGAAATGATGACATCCCATCGAGACTTAAAATATGTTTAGAAAATGTACATTATATATTACATCTACTAATTTAAGTAAAATTATTTTGTTTTTTAGTTTAACAGTTACTTTAAAAATTACAGATTTAGATTCCTAGCTCATTGAGGCCATATATTATATAAATTATAATCCTATTCATTATATTTTAATCAAAAGATAATATTTTCTTTATCTTAATAGTGTCCCAGTAAAACATTTGGTGGATTTGAGTCTACAAAAGACCTTCCTGATGATGTTATAACATTTGCCAGAAGTCATCCAGCCATGTACAATCCAGTGTTTCCTATTAATAACCGGCCGATAATGATCAAAACAGACGTAAATTACCAGTTTACACAAATTGTAGTAGATCGAGTGGATGCAGAAGATGGCCAGTATGATGTCATGTTTATTGGAACAGGTAAATGTTTTAACTTCAGCTCTAAATGTTCTTCCAGAACATTGCATCTAACTAATTAAGTATACTGAGAACTGAAGGAAGACTTCATAGTCACTCTCAAGATATAGTTAACCTCTAATCAATGACTAAAAAACCTGAACATTCTCCCATTCCAATGTGTTATTTTTTTAGGCAAGTTGACATATATTTATTAATTTAAATTAAATTTCCTTTTCAATCAAAAGTTGATAAATGTAATCAGGTAAAGCTATTGATTAGGTGAACAATCAATGTCTATAATTGAATCATAACTCTTTTCTGAACAGTGTCTTTTCAGGACAAAAATGTATTGCTCAAATCCCAAGACATTCAATAAAAGTTCTAGAATATATTGATGCAAAATTATCCGAACTTTAAAATTATCATAGAGTGCAAATCTTCCAGAAAATAAATTTTGGCAACAAAATTTGTTTAGTGTTTTTACCATACAATGAGAAGGAAAACAAAGCAAAATAAAACTTCATCAGAAGACCAACAGACTGGACCTAAGGAATCGTCAGATACATTTTAGATCCATTTCTATAGACATTTAGTGACGTATTTTTTACCAATTCCATGATTAGAAACAAACATTTTATAGGTATATTTTCAGGATGAATTCCATTGCTTTTATGACATATTATTTTATTTTTACCCTACTCTCTTTAATAATACTTTTTTAAAAGCACCAGTTACAAATCTGAAACTTGCTACTTAGGGTCAGATTCCAAGGTAATAAATTCCTAGTCTCCATTAACGTTGTTAACTGAAATAAATCAATAGGAAACAGAGTGAGTGCTCCACTGAAACCTGTATAATAACATTTATTTTCCCTTGGTGAGAACAGAGAAAGAAATTGCATTAAGTACAGGGGAATGCCAACTGCACAGTAAGTGCTTTAAAGACTTAAAGTTTTATAACAAAATTGTGAAATACGTTATCAAGTGTAAGTGTCAGGTTCTGAGCAATACATTACAGTCTGCTTTTATGAGTGAGAAAGTTTCTCTATCAAATAAAGGAATCCCAGGGAGACCTGGAGTTCAATAAAAGTCAATGAATTGCAAGTATCAACTTCTGGTTATAAATACCTTGAGAAATTATAAGATAGGATTTCTCTTCGATAAATATTAGTTTATCACTAATGTCAAATTATAATTAGATCTCTCTACAGAGTAGTTAAACTTGTTCAGTAATGTCACACTTACCTTTTTCTTCACCTCTGGCCTAAACATGTTGAGAAGTCCCCCACTCATTGTCAATGCAACAAAAGCTTGCTTCCAGCTATTTGACCAAAGAAACCTAATCATGAATTTTCAGTTCTTCTTGGACGCAAGCCGTCTTTAAAGGAACCAATTTCATGAGCACGTTGAATGTCTGATGATGTGGATGGCTATCGGTCAGCACAGAACAGGGTCATCTGTCAACAAAGTAAATTGATTACAGTAATTTTATCTTTTAAGTAAGTTACACATTGATTCTAGTTGAGTAATCTGATTCAATTTGTGTGAAATTGTTTGAAATACTACTCAGTAAAACTTGATCTGGAACACAGATAAAGTTATTTTGGGGTATTGGAGAATGATCAGAGGCACTGAGTATATTAACCTAATTTACCTTTAATCTTTGGTGTTATGAGTAATCTAAGGTCCTGTAAACAGAAGGATCTGCTTAAAAGAGGGATTTTTTTTTTTTTTTTTTTGACTTTACAAGGGATACACTAGCAACCTTTCTTGGTCTCATATAGCACATCATATTGATCCCTTGAAAATGGTTATCTGTCATATGAATAGATTGAATTATTTTTCTGGTGTAACTTTACTGGTAAGATTTTCTTCTCGAATAATTAGACTGTTTAATTTGATTAAAATGAGCCAATTGAAGCTAAAAATATTTGATCAACTGATCAGAAATGGTATGTTGAAGAGTCAAATTTTTGAATTTAATAAATCTCTGTTCTTTATTCTATCAAGAATAGGAACCCATCTGTAAATACTGGAAAATAGTAGCTTCTTAACCCCACTTAGAGTAAAAGTGCCAGGTCTTATCATTAAAACAATTTACCTCTTTTAACAATGAATCAACAGTGCTTTAAATCTCTATAAAATGTATTTATTTTAACAGTTTTCATTATTTATGGTTCTGAATTTAAAAATTTTTTAGTACTCTGAAGTTGATTGAACAGCATGTTAATTAAACCAATTTGCTAACCAAAATTGATTAGCCAGTTGTTGAAAAACCACTGTAATAAGTAATCCAAGGTATTTACTTTGAGAAATCAGATTATTGTCATTTATCAGGTAATGGTCATTGAGCTGTTGTTAGGGGCCTCTAACTACTAAAGTCTTCCTCGTGGGAAGAAGGTGAGCAGCCAGGCTCTGAGGCTCTAACTACTTTTGTTGCTTGACAACATTCCTTCCATTTTGCTTATATTTTAAGTATTCATAGTAGTTCCTGGTTGCATAACAAAAATGGGAAAAACTTGTAATGTCAAGCTGGTAATTTTTTTCTTTTTTTAGTATATTTTGTTATAGAATGAAAGATTCTTTACATTCTATAGTGCTTTACAATTTTCAAAAGTTTCACACAGATGATTTCATATAACCCCATAATAACCCTTTTTTCCCCACCCCTATATTGCCCCTCCCCCTTCTGCCTCCCCACTGGTAACCACTCATTTTGTTCTCTGTATCTGTGAGTCAGCTTCTTTTTTTGTTATAGTCACTAATTTGTTGACTTTTTAGATTCCATGTATAACAGATATCGTACAGTGTTTGTATTTCTGTCTGACTTATTTTACTTAGTATAATGCCCACCAAATCCACCCAAGTTGCTATAAATGGCAACATTTCCTTTTTTTTATGGCTGAGTAGTAGTCCATTGTATATACATATACCACATCTCCTTTATCCATTCATCTGTTGATAGTAATTGTAAATAGTGCTGCTAGGAACATTGGAATACATGTATCTTTTTGAATTAGTGTTTTGGGTTTGGTTTGGTTTGTTTTGTTTTGGCTATATACCCTGGAGTGAAATTCCTGGGTCATATACTATCTTTAGTTTTTTTTTGAGAAACCTCAACACTGTCAAACTGGTATTATTTTTAGTTTAGTTTTGTTTTGTTTTTGAGACACCTGATAGTTGAGATTAAAAATACAAATAATCCAACCTAGTGATGATTATATATATATATATATATATATTTTTTAATTACACAGGTTTAGGATAAAATCATCTCCAAAGCTTCAGATATTTCTAAAAATTCAACTATTTTTATTCCATAGCTATGTTTATACTTTATCTAGTTTCATGAAATGAATTTGTATATATTACTAATGCTGTAACAATAAAATAAATTTTAAAATGCTGACGTCAAAATGTTCTTTCTGGTCAAATACTGATTTCATGCATTAACACTAAACTCTGTTCAGATCTATTTAAATTGTGGTCTTCTCCACTTTCTTTCAAAGATGTTGGAACCGTTCTTAAAGTAGTTTCAATTCCTAAGGAGACTTGGCATGATTTAGAAGAAGTTCTGCTGGAAGAAATGACAGTTTTTCGGGTGAGTGCTGCTTAATTTCAAGTGTCAACAAGTTCCCTTGTATGTCTTTCCCCCAGGACAGCTGCACAGTGAACTTGGTATGGACAGGCAGTCTAGCATACCCTTCTAATTAGCTTGTCAATTAGAAAGCCAGACACTAGTCAAAATAAACCTTGAAACTTTCAATGCTAGTTAAATCAAAAAATGTAAAGAAATATATCCTTGGCTCATATTTTGTTTTCTCAATGATAAATTATATGATTTACATTTTATATTATTTATGTAAGTTACCTCAATGAACAAACCCTGTGTGCCTCCTACCCTCCAAATCCCCTCTTTCACACTTAATGGTATAACTGGGATGATAGGTAACTTCCATGAATGTATTAAAGGAAATACATTCAGAATGATAACGGAATGAAGACATTTCAATAATTTTTTAGCTTATTTGTGAATTGTTTTATCATATTTTCCTAAAGAAATCATTTGTTAGCAAAAAAAAGTTTGAGGTTTTTATACCACTTGTGGAAAATCTGTTATGAATTCCTAGTCTACACAATTATGAAGAGTACAGATAGTTGTCCTTTTGTCCTGAATCACTGATGGCCCAAGTAGGTTTATATAGGATTGGGGGTAGAGGCAGCAGTATATGGATTGAAGTGAGGGAGGAAAACTGAAGTAATGTAACATACACCACATTCGTTTTAGAAAGCCAGCTAGGAGGAAGAGTTTGAATTGAAGCACACCTTGATATAAATCATTTATGAAATATAACAGAGAAATAGATGCCTATCAAAGGTGTTATTTCAGTTTTTGATAAAAAAAGGCAAAAATCTGAGACATTTATAACTGCAAAATAATCTGGAATTAGAAGAATTTCATAGACAGAAAATGAGAAAATATAGGATCTAGTCTCACAACTTAACATTATCTCATTTAGTCTCCAGAAATCTCACTTTATCTATAAAATGAAGTGGATGAATTAAAGTTTTCAGTCGATTAAATATTTTGATTGTAAGGAAAATCTTCCCAAGACTTCTTTTAGCCCCATACTTCTAGACCAGTTTATTAACACAATAGAGCTCTAGCTCACTATTCAGTAATACTTTGAAGAGAAAATAAAGTAAAATATGGCAAGCTTTTAATATATAAATATAGATTCAAGTAAAGTTATGATTAGCTTTGAAACAGATAACTGGTACATCATGACACAGACATCTTGTAATAACTAAACAATGTTCTAATGGGAAGGGCTTAGGTTCTTCAGTCATAGCTAGCTACATGGCAGTTCTGTTTGGAACCCATACAGTCCCTCTGAGCTTCCATAGCAGGAAAAATAATACCTACCTCACAAGGAAGCTAGAAGAATTAGAGACACTATATGTAGAACATCCAGGACAGTGCCAGCTCCTGTGCTTAGAATCTTATTGTCAATATAATTTTACTTGTTTTAGTTTGTCTACACTGAATATAAGCCACATTCTCAGTAGCCTTCTCTACTAATCCTTGGTTTAAGTCTTAGAATAACACAGTCATCATAATTCTAGTACGATTTTTAAAATCAGGCACTTGGACCTTACTTTGTCTGGTATAGAATGATGACTAATCCCTATCTTTCACCAAGTCCCATTTCATTATTTACGCATTGATACTTTATCCTACAAATTCAAAAATACAATTATGCAAATAGACTGTGTCAGTAATACAGAGCCCATCTAGATTTAGCAAACAAATTATGGGCACTGAGGGGCAGATACATATACTGCTGTCTTGTGTCCATTGTTGTGTCTTCAGAGCCTAAAGTGTGTTTTCAACCTACATTTATTAAATGAACAAAGGAATCAGTATTTACGCAAAAATGAAAAATGAGAAATTAAAGAGTTTAAGGTCTTCTTAGGGAGACCCCACTTAAAGTGAGGTGCCAGAGTATGAGGAAGATAAACCGAGAACAGCAAAAAGTTATCCTGCTGATTATATCCCATATTATTCTAGTAGAAAAAAATTTTTACCAATTCTGTATTTTTGGAAATCTATATTACCACCACTGTAGCAAATGAAGTTGCAGGAGTACTAAAATATTGTTAACTTTAGAATTTCTTAACTATTTCCAGAATCTTTTACTTTTGAATTTGTCATGGTTCCTTTGCGTATTCGCCTTCAGTTATAGTATATGATTATAACAAGTTCCATTTACTAATTCAACTGTAAACAAACATGTCTACCATGGTCCTGGCACAATGCTAATCATCATCTCTGGTGATTCAGAGATGAACACTATAAACATGGTCCCTGACCTTGTGTAGCTTAGAGACTCTTCCATGTTATCCTTCATAGTTTCAAGTACTTAATTTATTATCTTTTAGTACAATTAAGTTTTATCTTGTAGAATTGTATCATTATGTCATGCCATTAAAAAAATAAGGTTCTTTTTATCTATTATTTTCCAGGATTTTATGAATCAGAATATGTATAATTTTGCAGTACTACTGTGTTCTAGCTAATTTTCAATCCCTACATCTCTGGGATTTTAAGTTTACATTTCACATCTTATCTTTGTTTTTTAATAGTAAATCAAATTTTAGTTTAAAAATATTACTTCAAGCTGATCTATTAAATGACTTTTAACAAAATCTTGAGAGGTTGGAAGCCAGCCATCTTGCCAACCCAAATATTTAATGTCTATTAGATTTTGTTAGTGTTTTGCAATTTCCAGAGAAATACACAGCCGAATTACACTTATGATAACTATTGAATGACTTTTTTGTGGTTTTTTAAGATGTCATGAGAGAGGTTCTTTATTCAGTTTTTAACAATTAGGTATGGATACGTAATATTGTGCTTTCATGGAAATGATTGTTTACGAGTTTATAATTTTGTTAAAGGATTGTTTGCAACGTGGGACACATCTTCCAGAGATAAATGTTCCATTTTTCTCCCATATTCTGTTTTATGCATTGTTGTCATTATTATTTCTTTGGCACCCAAGTAGACAAAACGTATTTGGGCAGAGTTTAGAGAAATATTTTCTTTCAACATTCTGTTCTATCAGGCAAAGTTCATACATATATTGTGGTCTAGCAATTGGAATATTTCACTGTCAAACTTTGTTTAATTTTGCAGAAGGAGGGCAAAAAACACATTAAAGCAATTTCTATATACACTGAAACAAGCGGAGAAATGTTACAGTTTCTGTATTTTTATTTGAGCCTTGCAAGTCATTCCATTTAACATAAAATAAAATTTAAAAGGGTTAATTTGAGCACTGTGGTAGTTTGACAAGGTAAATAGACAAGGAACAGATTTAGGGTCTTGGTGGTATCTGATACTCTTGGATTTTAAAAAGAAAGACATTTAATGTCAACCAACCAGTTAATTTTACCATAATATCATCTCCAGCAGACCATGTTCATTATGTGTCTTTGCTAGACTGAATAACCAAACCTCATATAAAATCCGGAATTAAAGCCAGTACTATGTCCATTGCCATCTTGAGGTTGGTTTTAGGAAAACACCCTGGCTAATCACAGAACATTCCAGTGGTTCCAGTTACATCTAAGATACTTTTTTTCTGGGTGAAATCAAATCCCGATCAGAGTATAGAAAGAAAAATATTCCTCAGTAATAAAATTTCCATTTTAGAGTAAAATTTTTGTAGGTAACAAGATGTGAGATAAAATTGGCCTTGGTATAGGACTCTAGAAATGACTTTAAATAGCCATTATATATTCAAAATGGTATCAAAGTACTAAGACACAAACCTGATTCCAAGTATTACTTGTAACCATAAATTGGTGTTTGAATCTCATTTACTATGTGATTCCAAACAAGTTGGTTAAAGTCAGTTGAGGCTCCACTTCTTCATTTCATAATTTTTTTTTAATGAAGATTACTGGTAAATTGTAGCTATTGTTAACTAGTTATACTAATGAAAACCTCATTTAAAATAAATGCTTGAAAATTCTACACCTATACCTTGTTAAAAAAATATTCAAAAGGTATGAAAACCAGACGTATGCTGATTTTTACTTTACTCACATTGAGATTTTTTTTTTCCCAGTCCAAAGAGGGTTTTACTTTTGAGACAGTGAGGTGTTCAAGTCGCAATGCATTTAGTACAGTGGGTTTTATTTATAGTCCTATTGACTGCAAAGGATTGCAAGGCAGTTACATTGATAACGCATGCATTTTAAACCCAATTTATGCAATATTCCATGAACAGCTGAGCAAATAAATGAAAGAGTTTAATTTTCATTCAAATGTAAATCATAATTGATGCTTTCCAAAACCTAGTCTATTAACTCATTCTAAAGGAGCATCAGCATGCGTAGCATCCAGGGAGCTCTGTCAGATTCTCCTGGGATCAGCAGGTTGAAAAGCTCTGCAAGTGTGCAAGTTTAATAAGGACTAGATTAAAATATCTGAAAAAAATATATAGCAAATTAGAGTCATAGAAAATCTTGAAAAGATGCTAAGTTTTTAATTTCATTTTTACTTGAACTCCAATTAAATTTGCTCTTGAAACCAGTTTCATGAAAATGCTTATGAAGCTACATCTGTTTTAAATGAAAGTTGTATTCATCACCAACTAGGTCTCAGAAAAAAATATAGCTTATTTAAATGGATGTCATCTTAATATATTGTCTATTAAAATTCAACCGCAGGCAGCATATAGCACATCCTATTCCAAACTGTTATTACTTTCCTGGTCTGAAAAATAAGTTTCTTTTAATTAAGAGATTCTAGGATCTTAATTGAAGAACGTTAAAATTATAATATGGCACAATGGAATTTCTTGTGTTTTGCGGTTTGTTTTGTTTTACAATTTATGTATGAAGTGATCATTTCCATTTACCTTACAGACATTTAATTTTTTGTATTGTCAATGAATGTGAAATGTCTGAAAATTCACCAGCTTCACTTTTATATAGTTTCACTGAAGTTTTTAAAAGAACTGAGACATAGCTAACTTTCATTTTAATTATACTAGCTGTTGATTCTCTAAGAAGTACTTTCCTTGTACCTTGGCTATAAAATTTATTTCATGAAAGTCCCTATGAAGTTAGCTGCTTACATAACCACTTTTCCTGTGAAACTCTTGGAATGGAAGAAGCTGCTATGGAATATTTTCCTAACTCTTTTGAATTATTTGTTTGGGTTCACTTATTCCAATATTATGTAAACCTAAATACAATTGTCAGTTTTATCTTTTAAAACTAAAAATCTATGATGAATTGGCCCCTTGATTTTTGTGATTTGATGCTACTAAATTCCAAAGATCTTATTTCTGTATAGAGAAAATTGGTAGATATTTCTTTCATCATAGTTGTCTTTATGATTGACAGTTCCTATAGAAAATTATTTTTAATATCATTAAACTCTGAAAATAGGAAATTATGGGAAATCTCTAACTTATCCCATCAAATTAATTTACATTCTAAATCATTTGTCTCATTTGTGTCTCAGGCAGGTTGTCTTAAATTTGTTAACAAAATTCTGTGCTCAGCTTAGATGTCAGGGTTCAAAGTGGAAATTTGCAATTCTGCAGTACTCAGGGGGTAATTAAAGCCACAAGAGTGGATAAGCCCACCAGGAACAATGTGGCATCCAAAGAAGAGTGGAAAGGAGTCAGCAAGGCAAGGCAAGTATATGAGGAATGGCTGGAGATAGAAAAGACTGAAAAAGGCTGAGAATAGTCGAAAAGAGTTTCAAGGCATAATGAAATCTAAAGGAGGAAGCAGTCAAGAAGAAATGACTGGTCAATAGTGCCATATCAAACAAGAACTCTAGCAATAATAATAGACTGAAAGCTTCCATTCAGCATCAGTGATTTCTCTTTCTGAGAATCGTAGGCCACCTCTCTAGAGTAAGGGCTAGACTCAGTGGGCTGAGAGATGAATGGCACTGAATGGACATGAAGAAGTAAAGATGGTGAGTATAGAATATTCAGATTATTTTCAAAGAAATTACAGCTAACTTTAAAGGATTAAGGAAAAACTTCCTTTAAAGGATGGCCTCCTTTATCTCATATACAAATTCAGTTGAAGGAACAGAGTATAATGGGGAGAGTAAAAGAGTAGGAGAGAAGGGGGAAAATTGGTAGGGAATTCATTTATTCATTCATTCACTCATTCATTATTTAACAAATATTTATTGACAACTTGCAAATTACACTTAACCTTTGAACAACTTGGGGGTTAGGCGCACCAACCCTTCAGGCAGGGGAAAATCTGAGTATAACTTTACAGTTGGCCCTCCATATCTGTGGTTTTGCATCAATGGATTCATCCAGCGCTGATGGTGTAGTACTATAGTATTTACAATTGAAAAAAATCCACATCTAAGTGGACCCACAAAGTTCAAACCCCTTTTGTTCAAGGGTCAACTGTAGGAGCAACAATCCCAGGTATGTGGCAGTGCACGAAACAGCCCCAAACCCCGGCCTAAATTAGTGTGTCGGGTGGTAGAGGGGTGGGGAGGGCTGGGGCCAGGGGAAGATAAACAATTAAGAAAACATATGAGAGATTGGTTCAAGATGATGGAGTAGAAGGGCGTGCTCTCACTCCCTCTTGCAAGGACACCAGAATCACAACTAATTGCTGAACAGTCATCAACAAGAAGACACTGGAACTCACCAAAACAGATACCCCACATCCAAAGACAAAGGAGAAGCCACAATGAGATGGTAGGAGGGGTGCAATCACAATAAAATCAAATCCCATAATTGCTGGGTGGGTGACTCACAAACTGGAGAACACTTATACCACAGAAGTCCACACACAGGAATGAAGGCTCTGAGCCCCAAGTCAGGCTTCCCAACCTGGGGGTCTCGCAATGGGAGGAGGAATTCCTAGAGAATCAGACTTTGAAAGCTAGCGGGATTTCATTGCAGGACTCTGACAGGACTGGGGAAAAGAGAGACTCTACTCTTTCAGGGCACACACAAAGTAGTGTGTGCATCAGGACCCAGGGGAAGGAGCAGTGACCCCATAGGAGACTGAGCCAGACCTACCTGCTAGTGTTGGAGGGTCTCCTGCAGAGGTGGGGCAGGGGGTGCTGTGGCTCACCGTGGGGACAAGGACACTTGCAGCACAAGCTCTGGGAAGTACTCCTTGGCGTGAGCCCTCCCAGAGTCTGCCACTAGCCCCAGCAAAGAGCCTGGGTAGGCTCCAGTGTTGGGTCACCTCAGCCCAAACAACCAACAGGGAGGGAACCCAGCCCCATCCATCAGCAGTCAAGTGGATTAAAGTTTTACTGAGCTCTGCCCACCAGAGCAACAGTCAGCTCTACCCACCACTAGTCCCTCGCAGCAGGAAACTTGCACAAGCTTCTTAGATAGCCTCATGCACCAGAGGGCAGACAGCAGAAGCAAGGACAACTACAGTCCTGCAGCCTGTGGAACAAAAACCACATTCACAGAAAGATAGACGAGATGAAAAGGCAGAGGGCTATGTACCAGATGAAGGAACAAGATAAAACCACAGAAAAACAACTAAATGAAGTGTAGACAGGCAACCTTCCAGAAAAAGAATTCAGAATAGTGACAGTGAAGATGATCCAGGACCTTGGAAAAAGAATGGAGGCAAAGATCGAGAAGATGCGAGAAATGTTTAACAAAGACCTAGAAGAATTAAAGGACAAACAAACAGAGATGAACAATACAATAACTGAAATGAAAAATACACTAGAAGGAATCAACAGCAGAATAACTGAGGCAGAAGAACAGGTAAGTGACCTGGAAGACAGAATGCTGGGATTCACTGCTGCAGAACAGAATAAAGAAAAAAGAATGAAAAGAAATGAAGAAAGCCTAAGAGACCTCTGAGACAACATTAAATGCAACAACATTCACATTATAGGGATCCCAGAAGGAGAAGAGAGAGAGAAAGGACCCGAGAAAATATTTGAAGAGATTATAGTCGAAAACTTCCCTAACACGGGAAAGGAAATAGCCACCCAGGTCCAGGAAGCACAGAGACTCCCATACAGGATAAACCCAAGGAGAAACACACCGAGACACATAGTAATCAAATTGGCAAAATTTAAAGACAAATTATTAAAAGCAGCAAGGGAAGAATGACAACATACAAGGGAACTCCCATAAGGTTAACAGCTGATTTCTCAGCAGAAACTCTACAAGCCAGAAGGGAGTGGCATGGTATACTTAAAGTGATGAAAGAGAAGAACCTAGAGAGAAAGAGAAAAGACAACGATCCAAAACCTATGGGATGCAGCAAAAGCATTCTAAGAGGGACGTCTATAGCTATACAAGCCTACCTCAAGAAACAAGAAACATCTCAAATAAACAATCTAACCTAACACCTAAAGGAACTAGAGAAAGAAGAACAAACAAAACCCAAAGTTAGCAGCAGGAAAGCAATCATAAAGATCAGAGCAGAAATAAATGGCGTAGAAACAAAAAAAAACTATAGCAAGGATCAATAAAACTAAAGGCTGGTTCTTTAAGAAGATAAACAAAATTGATAAACCATTAGACTCATCAATAAAAAGAGGGAGAGGACTCAAGTCAATATTAGAAATGAAAAGGAAGTTACAACGGACACGGCAGAAAAAGAAAGCATCCTAAGAGACTACTACAGTCAACTCTATGCCAATAAAATGGACAACCTGGAAGAAATGGACAAATTCTTAGAAAGGTATAACCTTCCAAGACTGAACCAGGAAGAAATATGAACAGACCAATCACAAGTAATGAAATTGAAACTGTGATTAAAAATCTTCCAAAAAACAAAAGTCCAGAACTAGATGGCTTCACAAGTGAATTCTTTCAAACATTTAGAGAGGAGCTAACACCCATCCTTCTCATACTCTTCCAAAAAATTGCACAGGGGTCTTCCCTGGTGGCGCAGTGGCTGAGAATCTGCCTGCCAATGCAGGGGACACGGGATCGAGCCCTGGTCTGGGAAGATCCCACATGCCACGGAGCAGCTAGGCCTGTGAGCCACAACTACTGAGCCTGCACGTCTGGAACTTGTGCTCCACAACAAGAGAGGCCGTGATAGTGAGAGGCCCGTGCACTGCAATGAGGAGTGGCCCCCGCTCGCCACAACTAGAGAAACCCCATGCACAGAAACGAAGACCGAACACAGTCATAAATAAATAAATAAATAAATAAAAATTGCACAGGAAGGAACACTCCCAAATTCATTCTTGAGGCCACCATCACCCTGATACCAAAACCAAAGACACTACAAAGGAAAATTACAGACCAATATCATTCATGAATATAGATGCAGAAATCCTCAACAAAATACTAGCAAACAGAATCCACCAACACATTAAAAGGATCATACACCATGATCAAGTGGGATTTATCCCAAGGATGCGAGGATTCTTCAGTATACGCAAATCAGTCAATGTGATACACCATATTAACAAATTGAAGAATAAAAACCATATGATCATCTCAACAGATGCAGAAAAAGCTTTTGACAAAATTCAATACACATTTATGATAAAAACTCTCCAGAAAGTGGGCATAGAGGGAAACTACCTCAACATAATAAAGGCCCTATACAACAAACCCACAGCAAACATCATTCTTTTTTTTTTTTTTTTGCGGTACACGGGCCTCTCACTGTTGTGGCCTCTCCAGTTGTAGAGCACAGGCTCTGGACGTGCAGGCTCAGCGGCCATGGCTCACGGGCCCAGCCGCTCTGCAACATGTGGGATCTTCCCGGACCGGGGCATGAACCCGTGTCCCGTGCATTGGCAGGTGGACTCTCAAGCACTGCGCCACCAGGGAAGCCCCAAACATCATTCTTAATGGTGGAAAACTGAAATCATTTCCTAAAGATCAGAAACAAGACAAGGATGTCCACTGTCACCACTATTATGCAACATAGTTTTGGAAGTCCTAGCCATGGCAGTCAGAGGAGAAAAAGAAACAAAAGGAATACAAGTTGGAAAAGAAGAAGTAAAACTGTCGCTGTTTGCAGGTGACATGATACTATACATAGAGAATCCTAAAGATGCCACCAGAAAACTATTAGAGCTAATCAATGAATTTGGTAAAGTTGCAGGATACAAAATGAATGCACAGAAATCTCTTGCATTCCTATACACTAATGCTGAAAAATCTGAAAGAGAAATTAAGGAAACACTCCCATTTACCATTGCAACGAAAAGAATAAAATACCTATGAATATGCTTACCTAAGGAGACAAAAGACCTGTATGCAGAAACTATAAGACACTGATGAAAGAAATTAAAGATGATACCAGCAGATGGAGAGATATACCATGTTCTTGGATTGGAAGAATCAATGTTGTGGAGATGACTATACTACCCAAAGCAATCTACAGATTCAGTGCAATCCCTATCAAATTACCAGTGGTATGTTTTACAGAACCAGAACAAAAACTCTTAAAATTTGTATGGAGACACAAAAGACCCCAAATAGCCAAAGCAGTCTTGAGGGAAAAAAATGGTGCTGGAGGAATCAGGCTCCCTGACTTCAGACTATACTACAAAGCTACAGTAATCAAAAGACAACATGGTAGTGGCACAGAAACAGAAATATAGATCAATGAACAGGATAGAAAGCCCAGAGATAAACCCACACACCTATGGTCAACTAATCTATGACAAAGGAGGCAGCAATATACAGTGGAGAAAAGACAGTCTCTTCAATAAGTGGTGCTGCGAAAACTGGACAGCTACATGTAAAAGAATGAAATTAGGACACTCCCTAACACCATACACAAAAATAAACTCAAGATGGATTAGAGACCTAAATGTAAGACCGGACACTATAGAACTCTTAGAGGAAAACATAGGAAGAACATTCTTCAACATAAATCACAGCAAGATCTTTTTTGATCTACCTGCTAGAGTAATGGAAATAAGAACAAAAATAAACAAATGGGACCTAATGAAACTTCAAAGCTTTTGCACAGCAAAGGAAACCATAAACAAGATGAAAAGACAACCCTCAGAATGGGAGAAATTATTTGCAAATGAATCAACAGACAAAGGGTTAATCTCCAAAATATATAAACAGTTCATGCCGTTTAATATTAAAAACACAAACAACCGAATCCAAAAATGGGCAGAAGACCTAAATAGACATTTCTCCAAAGAAGACATACAGATGGCCAAGAAGCACATGAAAAGCTGCTCAACATTACTAATTATTAGAGAAATGCAAATCAAAACTACAATGAGGTATCACCTCACACCAGTTAGAATGGCCATCATCAGAAAATCTACAAACAACAAATGCTGGAGAGGGTGTGGAGAAAAGGGAACCCTCTTGCACTGTTGCTGGGAATGTAAATTGATACAACCACTATGGAGAACAGTATGGAGGCCCCTTAAAAAACTAAAAATAGAACTACCATATGACCCAGCCATCCCACTACTGGGCATATACCCTGAGAAAACCATAAGTCAAAAAGACACATGCACCCCAACGTTCATTGCAGCACTGTTTGCAATAGCCAGGTCATGGAAGCAACCTAAATGCCCATCGACAGATGAATGGACAAAGAAGATGTGGTACATATATACAATGGAATATTACTCAGCCATAAAAAGGAATGAAATTGGATCATTTGTAGAGACGTGGATGAATCTAGAAACTGTCATACAGAGTGAAGTAAGTCAGAAAGAGAAAAATAAATATTGTATATTATCGCCTATATGTGGAATGTAGAAAAATGGTACAGATGAACAGGATTCCAGGGCAGAAATTGAGACAGAGACATAGAGAACAAACGTGTGGACACCAAGGGGGGAAAGCGGCGGGGGGTGGGGGTGGTGGTGTGATGAATTGGGCAATTGGGATTGACATGTATACACTGATGTGTATAAAATGGATGACTTATAAGAGTCTGCTGTATAAAAAAATAAAATTCATAAATTCAAAAAAAAAAAGAAAACGTGAGATGCCTCTGCTGCTGTCCTCATATCCTGTCAACCTCACCTCTAATTCCCACTGTGTGTCTTTCAGTTTTTGCCCCAGCACTTCCCTGACAGGCAAAAGGGCAAGCAAGAGTCACAACTGAGGGTGTGGGAGATTTAACAACCCTGTGGGCATCCAAAGAGTAATGGAATATTTCCATATTTATATATATATGTATAAAACTTTTCTTGGTACAAGCCTCAGTGGATAGTTTTGAGAGTCATTGTCTACTATCCTCAGATTTTGTCTCAGTGGTACTTACATGACCTACTTTTTATTGATTTTTCCTCCCTCCTCTCAATCCTTAGTTCCTTACTCTTACTCCCTACCTTCAGATAAGAGCTTTGAGCTATCGGAGGAAACTCACCTCCTCTACCTATATGACTCAAGATAAAGGTCATATATAAATCATATATATGCATAAATGTCATATATATGTATTTCTAGATAGTGATAAGCACTCAAGAGAAAAACTAAAGCAAGGAAAGGATATGGGAGTGTGTCTGTGTGCACGTGTTGAATGTGTATGTTGTGCGTTTGAAAGAGGAGAGATTTGAATAAACACTATGTGATGAGCAAATTTGTAAAGTATTTTATATTTATTAATTCATTTAATCGTCTTAGCAGTCCTATGAGGAAGGTACCATTGTATTCATTTTTCAGATGAGAAAACTAAATTCGAGATTCTATACCACACCTAATATCACACTTCTGGCCAAGTTTGTGTTACTACTATTTGAACCCATACATTTGACCCCAGAGTGCAACTCTTTACCCTTTCTTCAGGGCTTAACTTCAGTCACCTACACAGAGAGACCTTTCAGGATTTTGTTCTTCCCACCTAAGCCTCTTTGTCATCAGCTGTCTCTGAAACCGCCCAGCCATCTCTTCTTAGAGTTGTGTTTGTCATTGATGAGACATAGGATGGAGCACAGTTAAATGAAAGTGAATCTAAGAGTATAAGCGAATACATTCAGGTGAATAGCCTTTTGGTGGTCTAAGTTATTCAAAGAACAGTCTTTATTTATGCAGCATATGTAGGTTTATGATAAGCTTTAGCAGAACACTTTAGCAAAGTATATTGGTGATTACTTCCCTAGTCATGACTGCTCTAGATTAGCCAGTTGATAGAAATTAAAGAGATTATGTTCTCCAGCAGAGACCTGAAGTGTAGGTCTTTGCGTCTTAGTCATTTTAATAATAAAGAAATTATCTCATCCCAACTGAGCTCTCACAGTTCTTGACAGCTGGAAACCAGCTTAGTACTCTCAGCTCATCCTTGGCGCTATTAGGAGCTGCCCTGACAGTCTCACGTATGCCATGGTCTTGGTGTTCTCCAGTTGAACATACAAATTTTCACAGATCCCCAACATCAGATGGGGCCATTCTCAGACCATTATGAATCAAAAAAAAAAGGCAAGACCATTCTGTAATCATGTCTGAATATCTAAACACAGAAAAGAATGTAAACGTTGTCCAAACCATAAAAATGACCAGATATCTCCCTACTCTGCCCTAGTGAGTGATTGCTACTTTACCTATCGCTACTTTAGCTTCACTCTGTTTTTCCCTCCTAAATAAGACTTACGAAGATACCGAATCATAGAATTACCTCTGCTTTTTGACAGCATCCAATGCAAAGCAAAGCCCTACTTCCTGGAACCCTTCCTTAAGTTACCTAACACAAGCCCAAAACGTATAAGTCCTTTCCATCCCTCTCTTACTGAGCTTCCCATGAACAGTGGGCAATAAACCCAACCTGATTCATGGGTATGTTCCTGATGGTCGTTAACTGGAGGATGCACTTATTGTCTGCTCCATACATACAACACTTGTCTATGCAATTTCTTTTACATGTCTTATTTCCCAGTTATAGTGCTTCTTACAGGCACTGAAGTTATCTTTCTGGAAATTTATGTTGGTATTTTATGACTTTTCTAATTGACTAAACAATTCACATTTTGTTTTTCTTCTTTAGGAACCAACTGCTATTTCAGCAATGGAGCTTTCCACTAAGCAGGTACTATATTCTATATTTTGTTAATTTTATGTTTCAAATAGATAAATATGTTCCATCAGATTTTATGGATTTATTAACAATTGTTCAAAAAACAAGAGAAAAAATTCTTACAATAACTAGTAGGAAACTAAAGATAATTTTCGTTGCCCTCGTGCTTTTGACCAGTCTCATATATGTCCTATAAATATATTTCTTAGATCACTATTTGTTGTAAATTTTCATTTATAGCATTTCTTTTTTGGTCATTATAATATAATTTACTCAGTAATTATTTTCATCTGTCTATCCTTTAAAATAACATTGGTGAATATTTCAGAATATAAATAAATTTATAATTTAATTTGTATGTATAAACAGAATACATTATATAGGGTAATAAAATTATGCACTGGACTATATATTTTTGGAGGATTTTTACTTAAAAGTTAATTTTACTTTTTCAGTAGTATTGTGTGCTAGAGAAAACATTTAGTTTGGCTAAATATAAAAGGGAAGCAGCAAAATGGTCGCTGCCAAATGATGTTATTAAACTCCATGGATTCAAAGGTTAAGGGCAGCGTGTTAAATTAAGTCTTTTCATTCACGTTGAATGAATGCTTTGGCAAGACTCTTAAGAAACACAAATGACTTCTAAATGCTAAATGATATGGGCAAAACAAATATAATTTTAACTTCTAATGAATTACCTTTTCCACATAAATGTTACCTAGCCTTTCTATCCAGTATATCAAAGGTAACTAAAAAGAAAAAAACGGCTTGGATCCTGAGTTGAAATTAATTATTAAATAACCTAGAAGAGAAAGCCAGGAAGGAGTAGGGAGCCCTTTACTCACTGTAAACTTACATACAAGTTTTGTATGAAAACTTATATACAAAATTATTGAATCTGAGAATGATTTGGTGACTCTTATTTCTTAACTGTTTACATGTTGTATCTCTGACCATACATTATTCCTCATACAGGATGCTAAAATACTGTGCCACTGAAACTCAGTATATATCCTTTCCACACATTCATATCAAAATAGATTGATAATCTCCAAGTTATTTAGAGAAATCCAGAGTGCAGATATTATTGACCTGATACTGTCATCTTACACTTCGTAAGTGTGTGTTCACCTGTTCTTGTAATCTAAAAATTGTCAAATGTTGGCAAGGAAATCCGGGGATTTCCAGGATAGTAGCTAGACCAGGATATTCTTTCCTGTAATGATTTTTTAAATTATTTATTTATTTTCTGCTAGACTTCTTTGTCAACGTTAATTACATTGCATCTAGTTTTGTAAAACATTTCTTTCTGTTTTAACATGTTTAAACCTACCTTAAGAATTGCCTATTAAATGTAACATGTTTCACCAAAAAACAAATACAAACAATTTATCAACCTAAAATACTATGTTAGAAGAAAGTGTCCCTAGCCTTCATTTTTCATTACTGGAAAATTTTCACAACATCAGATGGAGTTTCATTTCCATTCAGATGTGACTGGAGTTTGATTTCATTCAGATGTGACTCAATTTCATTTATGCTCATGGAAATTTTAAAACTGAGGCAGTAGTTTCATGAGGGAGAAGCAGTGTTGCAACTAATTTTCTGGTTAAGTGGGCTCATCTCCTGCTATGAACCACAACTTGTTAAGGAGGTTAGTGAGAAAGCCTGTGGTGATGTTAAATTGGGCAGAAAAAGCACGTCAGGTTATTTACTGGTGACTGGATTATGCTCAGTGGTGCCTGCAAGCGTCCCCCATATTTCATTTAAATAGCATAATTCATTGTGAAAATCATTAATAGTACTGCAGAATAATCGTTAAATATAAACTACATTGAATTGTCTTTAATTTGGGGCATTTTATCACACTTTAGGTTTTCATTACAATAATTTCATTTGCCATATTTTTGGTTTCATATTCTTCTCATGTATTATTTCTCTGATTTTCTCCTAAAGGAATCTGACAGGTTTAGATGTTATCATTTGGATAACAACTCCTTTACTACTCAATGCCATATTCTTACAGAAATCCATAAGTATGAATTTCATTCATGCTTCTTAAAAGTTATTGGCCAAACATAGAAATCTTTTTCTTAGGTATAACCAACTTGGTCAGTAGCTTTTTAAATAGTTATGACCACAGGATATGGTTTGGCATGTCTGTATTCACCAATGCCAACCATGCTTCTAGAAACTGCTACCCCATTTTAACTAGTTTAATTGTTGTTTAAACATTATATTTGTTTCATTTTTTATCATATTGAGATTGCTTGCCTTCAATACAATCTAAGTTTTTTTTTTTTTAAAGGTGCTTTTGGAAGAGAGAAAGAATAGGAGGGAAAAAAAAGAATAAAGAATTTCTTTCCATTAGTTAAGTTCCCTGTTAATATTTTTCAAATTATGATCAACTGTTATCACATGCAGGTTCTATAGATGCTTTAAGAGCGGTACAAATCAATATAATTTTCTCTCAACCAAAAAACTTAATAATACTTCATCTTTTCCTCCCAGAGACTTTAACTACCATTTCTTAATTTGACATGGTTTGTAGCATCTTTCAATATAATAATACAAGGTGAATATAGTAAGAAGTTGATTTTCTGTAATATATTCCATATTCTATATACTATACTATGTTCATGTACTATAAATATTCTTCACTTACTGAAATGGAATAAGCAATCAGTATATCTGCCTCCATAATAATTTAGTTTTTATTGTATTATTTCTTACCCCTTTTTTTCCCTTTCTTATATTAAGATATAAGTAAGTTGGTTAGCTTTCAGCATATAATTATTTTCTAAAGGTACTCCTTATACCCTCAATAATTTCATAGATTCTAATAGTTACTTATATCTTCATTTAAACATATCTATTTACATATGTAGTCCCATCTTTGAGAGCCTTTTGGAAATGCAGTTTTAATTATATCCATTGCTGACTGTTAGACAATTTGTTATAGTAAAAGAGCACACCATGGTTCAGAGACTGGCTTTTCTGTAACTTATTTTCATTTATATAGTGGAAAATTAAAATACACTTTTGAGGTCTTTTTCATATGTACTGTCATGTTTCAGTATTTTCACAACTTTTATTTAATGTTTTATTATAATTATTCAATCATCTAAAGCAAGAAAGGGAGCTATGACACCAATTACAGTAAAATGTAGAAAAGTCACAAAACAGTCTTATTTGTATGTCATTTTGTATTTACATAAATTTGCAACTGGTATGCTAAATTGGTTCAACTTTGTTAAAGGTATTTTTTAACTTGTATTGAAATCCTGAAGTAGTTACTGTTAGAAAGCTTTTATCCCCCCAATTCTGGCTCCTTTGATAATTTCAAATTCACTGAAGATAGTGGCAGCTTAGACGTTTTATCTAGATGCATACTTTAAAGATCTAGTTAAACATGCTCATTTTATGAATAAGGAAGTTAAGTCTTAGAAAAATTATGTGAAAGGCCCAAGATCACAAGAGAGTTAATGTCAGGCAAGACCTAGGATCCAGGTATGTTGATGCCCAATACCCCACTTTTTCCCACAACACCTGAGTTTTTTGTTCAAGTCCATGGCACCAGCCAGAGTGTACTTGATTCCCCTGAGATCTTTTGAATGAGAAGTAATTGAGTACTTTTGTTTAAAGTAATCTTCCTGGAGGTAGTGCAAAGGCAAGACATTTAGCATTGAGCAAAACTTCTTACCAATGCAAGTGCCAAAACTTCACCCTTTCCCTTCTTATAGGAGGGCAGACTGCATTACAGGCAATTCAGTAGGGCACCCAAGAGTCAAAAGCAAAAGATCCCTGCCTCAAGACCAATCAGAATACATGACAATGTAGATAATCTGATTAATCAAAATTATAAACAGTAGAAATTTAAAAAGCAACCTAAGAGCAAAAACTGAAGGTTTGAACTTTACATTGCTCAGTGTCTTACTGTCTAAAATTTTTTATTTTTATGAGATTTAATTGACATATAACTATTGCTGTCTTCCTTTATCTTCCCTTGGTTTTACACTTATAAAATATACCTGTTTCAGTCAACTATTTAGATTTTGGTCTTGCTCTATTTTAAATGGTCACATTTCCTGCCAGGCCTTTGAAGAAACTACCAATAATGGAATGTTTTTAAACCCACAAATATAAATGCATCTTTGCTAAGCTGGAACCTTTTTTTGTTGTTGTTTTTAAGAAAAAAACAGATTTGAAAAACAAGGTAGATTTTGTCATTAACAGTATACTCTTTCCACAGCAACAACTATATATCGGCTCTACTGTGGGAGTCACACAGCTCCCTTTACACAGATGTGATATTTACGGGAAAGCCTGTGCAGAGTGCTGCCTTGCCCGAGACCCTTACTGTGCCTGGGATGGCTCTTCATGCTCTCGCTATTTTCCTACTGCAAAGAGGTAGGAGGAATATTAGAAATAAACACAGTGTTTCGTATTTATCTTATCTGATTCCATTTTTGGAACAACTTCTTCATATAAATACATCATCTTTTTTCTGATGAATAAAATGAGGTGTTATACTTCAGGGAACTCTTAGACACCTCCTAAACGTTGTACACAAGCTTGGTTTACTTTTGTTTTAAAAAACAAAAACACTTTCTTAATTTGACAAAATAGTCATTTCAACGTATTCTCTACTACTCACTTAAGGCTACCTTTGCCCCTTGATATTCACCAGTATTTTAGAAACAAGCAATAGTAGATGAAGTAATATACAGTACTTGCTAATATAAACCTAAAGATTAACAGTATGCACATGAACATATTGAAACCTTTAATAGAAATTAACATTATTAAGCCAATGCATTATAGGAGCAGTAAAATTTGTTTTTTTATCTTAGCTAATGTTTTACAAGAAGGTAAGAACGTGGCTTTTTTCATTGCTAATGAGATGTGTTCTACAACATTTGGATCATTTTAAAGGTTTTGGAAAAATATTAGGGAAAAGAAATAACTCTAATATCTACTTAAATATTTTGATTACACACTAGATAATATTGACTGTAGTGTTAAATCATCTACAACTTAAATCTTTCATATAGTCAGTCCATATGGATTAAAACGCAGTTACCTTGTTAATAATAATATTAAATAATAAATATTAAATATTAAATTATTATTCCACTTAATAAATATGCAATTTTCTTAAGCCTTCAATATTCAGAATTTAGACAACATGTTAGTATTACTTTCATATACGTATTGACTTTGTTGGAAGTTTAAATTTAAAACAAGAACTTAGTGTGGAGGTAATGTGTTATTGATCAAAGAAACCATGGATAATTTAATAAATAGGAATATGCTGTTTTCACAGCAATTAAATTAATTAAGAATAAGGTTTTATGCTTCTTAAAACCAGTTAGCTCTAAAGGGCTTTTCATGTTGCTTGAAAGTGTGAAATTCATGTTTGAACTAAAAATGGGTATTATTTCCTTTCCATGTGAAAATGTATAACATTGCCTAATTTAGTAATAATCCATTTGAATTTTAAGCTTTTATTAATGAGAAAGAAGATAAAAATAAGATCATAACTACGTCTATAATAAGTTAAAAAGCTGGATGTTATTATACATTTGAAATGTGTTTATTGCATACCTAGAATCCAAGATTGAAGGAATTATCATTAACACATTTTTGTTGTGCCTTGCAGATTTTACTTAATCCAATTTCATGTGTCTTTGAAAAGGATGTTTAGAGGCCTCACAATTTATATATTCTTTGTGACGGCATTTTTCAAAAACTTCAATGGCAATAAAAAACACCTTCCCAAATGCTTTGTGGTTCATGTTTCACAAGTTCCCTTGTTGGCTCAATTTTGAAATGTGCAACATCTGTTTGATAGTCTCACCAATTCTACAAATAGAAATCTATAAATACCTGGGACTTCTAAATTTATGAATACAGTAACAAATTCCATGTTTGCAATTCTCAGTGGTCTTTGTGAGAGCTCTTTTCAAGGATGGTAACTAACTTTGCAGCAAGACAATACCCGTTAAAATAGATGCAGAAAACAGATGGGCAAGTGTCCCCAGTCTTTTCGAGTCAGTCACACAGAGCCAATCTCCAGTTTTAGCCTTCTACTCCAACTACACATCTAGTTGGCACCACAACGGCTGGAGCCAACCTCCTTCCTCCCAGTCAACCAGTAGCCAAGTGTAGAGGGAGGACTCCCAGAATGCACTGTAAGTAACATGATCTGAGCAGTAGAATGCAGGAGAAATTAATTTTGAGTTCTATAGCAAATTTAGCTTTTCTTTTAGAGGTAAGTTCGTCTTCTCTCTCACCTTCCTCTGATAAAAGGAGGAGCCTTGCTCCACGGTATTTGTTGTTGTTTTTGTCCTTTTTTTCACTTTGCAGGTAAATTGGTTTGCAATCAAAACCATGTAATCATAAAAGAAATGTTTTATAAAAAAAAGTTGGTATAGCAACCAAAAAGAAAAATTAAAGACTAACTTACAAGTAGAATTCATAGTCTTAATAGTATAATTTAACAAAAGTCTATTTAAGGAATTATGTGTAACTATTAAGAGAAAGAGAACATTCATGTGAGTTTTAATTTTCAGGCTTACTTCCTCATTAGAGATTAGGAAAAAAAGTTTAATTCTATTCATTGAATAAATGGGTTGCTCTTCTATATTTTGTGCTTTTTCCTCAGAATTTAAGGTATTAAGAATTTTAGATTTTCTAGATGTTAGATACTTACTGACTGACATTCAGTAGCAAAAGGAAACCATGAATTTTCTGTTATCAATACTTTGAAAAACTTTTTTTTCATTGTTAGTACATTTATATACTATTTTCCATTTTGATCATCTTGCAGACTACTGTTATAGGTATAATGAGCTACTTTTAAAAAATCTTTTAGGCAGATGTAGATGCATCTCTTCTGATAAACTTCCAGGGTCTTTGACTCTTCTCAGTTCTTATGACAAATTCCGAAGAGGGAATAGAGATACAGTAATAATTTTTAAATATAATTGTTTTAGACGCACAAGGCGACAAGATATAAGAAATGGAGATCCGCTGACTCACTGTTCAGACTTACAACACCATGGTAAGTTATAGCATTTTTAATCTTTCAACTTGCTAACACCAGGGTAAAACCATAAGCAATAATGCGTATACGCACACATGCATACGCACACATACATACACATGCATACAAGTTATACACCTCTGCCAGAATACTTAGAGAAGTGCAACTGAAGAGAAAGAAAATCTTGTAGAAAGAAAATTCCAGTGAACACAAAGTGCTGAATTATGTTTTATTATTGTAGGTATGATAAATTCAGGATGTTAGACCCTTACGAGACTTAATGCTCAATTTTCTCATGTTAACCAAAAGGAGTCAAGTTTAAGCACACGCTTTGTATGTGGTAGCAACCAGGGAGTAGTAGGCAGCAAATATATTCATTTAAATATATCAGAGAAGAAAGTGTAGTCTTAAAATAAGCCATGCAAATTACTCATTAATATACTCGTAATATAGACCCAGTATATTATTACTGGGTATCCTACTCAAGTAGAAGATGGTTTGAATGTCTTCACTCTGATTTAGTAGGATAGTCCCTTGAACTGGGGATTTTGGACCAAGTTCATTTTATGTTTCCTAAATGATGTCAAGGCCTATTTAATGTCAAGTTGCTTATTTAATGATGAAATATCAACCAATCTTCATTTAAAACGCAGTAAAATGGTAGTATAGCTCATCCCCCCCCACCCCCACTTCAACCCTTTACAAAAACAATAATTAGGCTATGCTTCCCCCTGCTGGGAAAACTCAGCAATGACATCACTGCTAACGAGCAGCTCAGTTAAAAATGGCTAAAATATCAAATATAAACATTTTACATTGTAATTGAACGTAATTATCCTTTAACTTTTTTGGTGCGTTTTACATTAATCTTAAAAGCAGGTATACTATTTTTTATCATTTACTTGGATTTGATTTACTAATTCTGTGTGTAGAACATTCATGGTTCATGAATGTTAAGAAAGAAAACACACTGTACGAATAGCACCCAGCAACATTCCAAAACCTAGTTGACTTTCTGAAAGTCCCTGTGTGTATCCTACATGTACTGGTATGTGATTCATGAATGTCCACACGGTTGTTTGGGGGATGCCAATACCAGGAGACAGGTAGCCACAAATTGGGCCTATATTTTGAATTCATTTTGCTTGCAAAATTTCCTTATCTGTTATTTGTTTTCCTGTCTGTTATCGCTCTCATTATGAAAAAAAATACCACTAGATTGGAGCATATAAGTTTTTGTCTTTATACGGATTTAGTGCATTGTTGACACATCCTCATTTAATTTTTCGGATGGCATATTTCAATTGGACAACAAAATATCCACTAGTTTTCCATTTATTTCATGTAGAAATATTGAATTATGATCAGCAGCTTTTCAACAATACAGCATTATGAAATATTCCTTTTATTAAAGAGTATATTTTCTTAGATATAGAGAGGCTAATGATAACTAACTAGAAGTAAAAGAAACAAGATGATGTAAGTAGAGCTCATTTCCAATCAGATTTAATCTCCATGTCAATATGGACCTTGCTATTTTGCTCACTTTTTTATCTCTAGGTCTGTAACAGATGCAATATTGTGAATATTGTAGATATTTACTAAATATTTGTTGAATGAATTATCTAAATATTTCAAGCTATAGCATAATACTTACATACTTTTGTTTCTCAATAGAGATTTGATCTAAATAGCATCCGTTATTTATTGTGAAAATGATTTGTCATACATTGTTATTAATACCATTGTATTCAGAAGTAGAATCTTTAAGAAATATCATAAACCAATTAACTAATAAATTATAGTTGCAAACCACTTTATGTAGGATACCGTGCTATGTTTTGAAGATCGCTAGAGAAATATATATATATATATATATATCTTATTAATACATCCATTTTTTTTAGCAATCAGTCCCTTCATAGACCCAGTTAGTGTTTTTTCAAAGTGATATATATGCTGGAATTATGAGTGTACATATATACAAGGAAAAGTTGACCGAAGTCATACTTTTTTTTAAAGTGAGGCTGTGGATAAATAAATATTATTAACAGTTGAATGAATGGGCTTTGGAGAGTGCTTCAGATTTTAAAGTTATGTTTTGATGAAATTAGAGTGGTGCAACCCTATAAACTTTGGGAATATAGAATTGCTTAGCTGTAGAAAGTAAAATGAATGTGAATAACTTTTTTCTCCTGATTCTTCAGTTGGAATGAATACTGTAGGGAGGAAAAATAATTGCTGTGTTTCAATGTTACTGAGTCTGTGTGTGTATATAAAAACAACCCCAAGTAGATGCTTGTGATATATGGGAGGAAATGGTAAAATAGTTCAAGAAGCTCTGCAGTAGTAAAAACATTCCTTTTTTGAAGGCCTCTTTATTCCTTGTCTGCTTGTCTTGCTAATTGACCAAACATAAAAAATATACACCATAGATTACAGTAAATTTCAAATGTTTGGAAACTAAGTCAGGCATTCCCATGTGGTCAGACTGAGTCTTACCATTAGGAATCAGTGAATTATCTTGGAATAGGTGATGTCAATCTTTGACAGTAAAATGGGCAGAAATCCAGAGCTCAGCCCTATTAAATCATGTATGTTACCTTGCTAATGTCCCATCTCACATTGAATAAAATATATGTGCTCATATGGAAACATATAAAGATATGAGATGTTTTCACAGAAATTGCTAAGCAACCTGAAGCCAATTATACACTTCAGGACCATCAGTTCCAGCTGTAATCGTAAACATATTGGGTAAAACTCTATATTTTACATCTCCTGAGGTTTTAATAGAGGGACTGTATAAAATAACTCAGAATTAAGGTGGAAGACATTTCACTCTCGATGAAATCTTTAACACTTACTCAGTGCTCTGTTCGCTCTCTTGTAAAGGCAGCACTAATGGTGAGCTGGACCGGGTGAAACAGAAGAATCCAGCTCCACTTCCCCTTGGTCCAGCACACTCTCCCCCATCACTGGTAGCCTTTTGCCTTGGGAAATTTCAGTACAAAACCCTAAATATATCTGCTAGCAGATCTTCTTGTCTTCCCATTCACTCATACACAATGCTAACGAGAAACCTCCAGTATGTTCCCTTTCCTAACATAACTGTTGTGCACAGAATTGGAGCTTGTCTGACTTTGCATTCAAGAGCATAAGTGGTTGAGTCAATTTACCTTTAAACTACCTCTCATTCTTCCTTCTTTACTAAACGAGCTGTATTATGATCTACATGTCCAGAAAGGAAAAAGCTATACCAGAAGTAACAATTTTTGAAAATTAACATCTTAGATTTTTGCATCTTTGAAATATTTTATGTCCTAACTTCTACATTAATGCCATCATTGAATTTCACTTTGTGATAGTTCTCTTGGCTGTTCTACATACATGCATTTCCTTTCCAAAAACCCACAGTAAAATGTTGGCAGAATTCAACCTTCTTCATTATCTCCACAACTAGTTCATCTCAGTTTATGTCTTGGTTGGCATAATTTAAATGAAATCATTCCAAAATTGTTCCAGAATTTCATAAAATATCTCTGGCAGTGTCATCTTTATGCTGTGCAGAGCTATAAATTTAGTATTTTGGAGCAATGCTAATCTGGTCTGTGCTTTAGCTTCTTTTATACATGTAGAAAATCCAACTATGAGTCTGAGCATTTGGCCCCAAGAGAAGCCTCAAGATTTGATAGATGAGCTGATGTCAGTCCTAAAAAAAATCCCTAACTTTAATAAATTACCAAATTGTATCAAGTCTAAGACGTCACTGAATGTAAGATGCACCATTATTTTATGTACTGCTTAGAGAGAAAAACTGCCCAAAATGGACAATCTAATATATGGTCCCAGCATCAAGCCAGAACGCAATATGTTTCAGTATTGGCACAAAGGAGAAATAAATTCCCAACCGAAAGAAGATAGCAAAGAAATTGGCCTGTTTTACTCCTTGAACCACAAAGGTGGCCCTCATGAAGGTTTAATTTCTGAATTCACAAATAAATTCCCAACCGAAAGAAGATAGCAAAGAAATTGGCCTGTTTTACTCCTTGAACCACAAAGGTGGCCCTCATGAAGGTTTAATTTCTGAATTCACACCAACGGGGTGGACCAAAAGCTTCAGACAAAACTTTAATTTAAGGAGCTGTCAGCTTAGTAGGGTCTCATGTGTCTGGAAGAAGTAAGAACAAATTATTTCTGGAAGAAAGCAACTTCAACTCAGATGGAGAACAACTGTAAGACATTCTGATATCAGAGATGTTAAAATATAAAGGAGCACGCATCCTAGAATGAAATTATTATAGTAGTGTCTTCCATAACTTTTGTAAACCTTTTTTGAAACTGTTTTCACTGGAGAAAATCAATCATCACCACAGTAGTCTTCTGACATTACGTTAGGCCAATAATCCATTTATTCATAGCACATGTATGCAAGACCTGCACACACAACCTGAATAAGAAGAATAAGAAGAGGTTTAAAATATTTTGTGCTATCATTGTTCCTTATTAAAGCTTTTAAATACGTCATCAGAGATCACCCAACTGTTTATACATCTATCTGTTGTAAATGAAAAGTTCTTAAACATGCTGTATTTTTTAATTCCAAAACTTACAAGGAAAACATATTAAATAAAATACAAGATGGTATTTTTATTATTGTTTATGGAAGGTTTCTACTTCAGCAAATGGGTGTTTTCCATCATCTATCATATCTCTTCGGAAAATGTAAATTGAACATTAAAGTTCATGTTTCCTTATTTTTAAAGGTGTAAATTCACATGGTAATTTTACTCTGCCATGTAAATTATATGTGTTTTCTTGGTAAAGAATTTGTTATAAAGTCATGAAAATAAAACATATCAGACATTTAATATAGACTATATAGTACAGTAGATATCTTCATATTGGTGTTGCTTTTTAAAATAATTGAGTTTCAGCCCTCCCTATACTAAGAAGCATTGAGGCCTCTGATATCCCAAGATTATTAAGCACGTTATTAAAATGGCTTCATAGTTAACTTCAAAACATGTCAATTTAATTTGTGTATTTTAAATCAATATATACCTTAAAAATAAGATACTAGCGATTCTCTCTACAATAATTACCTATGAACAATAAAATTAAAATATCCTAGTCATATCTCTCTGTTTATCCATCTACCTATATATACACTGACAAGAGCATTTAAACACAAATCCACAGGTATCTGTGAATTCAAGGAAAGCTGGAAACTCCTTGAATTGTAAAATTCGAAGTGCTGTATTCTGCTTGATAATTATTTCCCAGCACCAGAGACAGATCTTAATTTAGGGCATAAAACAAAATAGTGTAAAATTTAAATTTATTTTAGCAATTTGATAAATTATAAGTTTAAATGTTCTCTAAGGTTTCATTAATTGAGTCTTTTTTGCACTTGAGAAATAGATGTATTGAGCATATGGACTTTAATACATATGCACACATTTCTAGGCACATGTATGCATGCAAACTCACATGCAACAAACATTTACTGAGAAACTAGCTGGTATAAGCATCACACAAAACACTGGAGAAATATTATACTAAGCATTATTGTGATGAATAAACAACTAGTACCCCTGTTATATAGCTGTAAATTTGTGTTAAGTGCACTACAGTATATAAGATTATTAAATCAGTTGTTAACCATCTTAATATTCAGTCAGGCCCAAAATATACATGAATGTCAAGGATGAGTGTTAAGGATGAGTGAAACTTTTGTCTTCTTTTTTTATTTTATTTTATTATTATTTTTTTTGCGGTATGCGGGCCTCTCACTGTTGTGGCCTCTCCCGTCGCGGAGCACAGTCTCGGGACGGGCAGGCTTAGCAGCCATGGCTCACGGGCCCAGCCGCTCTGCGGCATGTGGGATCTTCCCAGACTGGGGCACGAACCCGTGTCCCCTGCATCGGCAGACGGACTCTCAACCACTGCGCCACCAGGGAAACCCTTCTTTTTTTATTTTTAAATATTTTATAGCTTCCCAAGGGTTATTGATTCATCCATGAAATGCCTTTTCAGCTACTGCTACTTTAGGAGATATTTATTATTCATCCACTTGAAGTCAAATTAGAGTCTTTTCTATTGATAAAGTACCAGTTGTATTTCTGGAGAAAATAATCAGAATCCAGTAAGAAAAATCTAAGTAATGTTGTTTATAATAAGAAGTGCATATCTCCAGCTTTCTGTGTCACCATGAGTTGGTGGACAACATTTCCTTTCCTCCTTTGCTTGACCTTTTACATTGAATAATATTGGCAAAAAATTCACAGTGTAAAATATTAAAATTACAATGTGATGAAAACAAGTGGAATTAGATTTCTCTTTATGTAGTTTGGCAACTAATTGAATTTGCTAAATATTTAAAATAATTTGCAATTATTTTCCCTCTCCCAAATTGTTTCATTATTTATGAAATTCAGCTTTTTAATAACCTAAAGGATGAGAATATCAAAAATGACAGCAGAGATCAAATAGTTGAATACATATATGGTTCACTACCTCACCTATCTCTGTCTTTTCTACATGAAATCAAATTTCCTAAGATTCTTACATTATTAGCATTTCAATCTTGGGAGACATTTATGGGGTTAAAATGGAGAGTGAAATAAATGGAAAGCTGAAATGTGATGCCTTCTGTTTCTGCTATATTGGAAGAGAATCAAATACTAAATAAGGCCTTTAGCAACGTGATATTTCTGGCCAAATGATGGATATCTTGACTTTTTGTTGTTACAAAAGGAAGCAATTTATTTAACTTCTTTCTTTCCTCCCATTCTTTCTGGCTTATTAGCCTCATTTCATTTCCATAAATTATCCCACTGAAAGAGGAAATGGTTAATTGAAGATTGCTTCCTTAAAAACATTATTTCTTGTCATTAACAGCTGCAACATATTGTAATATGTGTTATTCAAACACACTGTGATGCTTTAAAAATAATTTTAATGTTCTCAATTATTTTGCTCTAACTATTCACTTCAACCCATAAGAATTCATTATGCCAATTTAACAACTCACCCTTCTTGTCTACTAGTAATATTCATGACAAAAGTTTGTATTCAAAATCATTGCTTTCTAAGTATGAAAAGTAGTTTTAAATTGATTACAATGAAATTGCTTTCTTTCTGGAAAAATTACTTATTGGCCTAGACATCGTTTAGAGATATAGGTGTCCCTGGAGATATGAGAATACATTCATATAATTTCTCAAATATCTTTCTCTTCTTATTATCCCATATTTGAAATTTTTGATTTTGGAGTACACTTGATTAGTCATCATCATCTTCTACCATATCTCAAGTCAACTCTTACAACATTATAAAGCTTAACAAATTTAGAAGACTTGAAATGTTTACAGTGCAGTAATGTATTCTGTCATAATGAGGGTTATAAACCCTATACCATTTTTAATTGATCAAACTCTTAATCATTTATGTAATTATGATAACTCTGTGCCTTGAAAATGTCAAAGTTACATGAGATTTCAGCTTTTAAATGCAGAGGAAACTGTTACCTGGATTTGCTATTCAGCAAACATCAGCTAAGGGTTTATGACTACCTTGTGCCCAAATTGTGGAATGCACAGTATGAGGGAGATAATCAGATTAATAAAAAATTGTAACAAATAAGACTGCATGTGCTCTAAAGATACATGTAAAAAGAGATTTTTTGAAAGCATAGAAGAAGCAATACTTTTTTTTGATATGGGTGAGAGAGCAGAATTGATGCTGGGAAGGAGTTCATAATTTGTCTCATTAGGGCTTCTCAATAAAGGATTTTAATTTTTGAATAAACAGTTGAAACTATCACAAGAACAGCAATAACAGTAATATCACCTCACATATTTATGACTACCTCTGTATCCAGACAATGTACTATTATTTGTATGTAGATATATTTTAATAACAAAAAATATTTAAGGGGAGTATAAAAAGTATATGCTGTCTGTAATTGATAAGTGACCTAATATATTTCAGACAATTTGCAATTGTTTGATTAAAAGCAAAGATAGGATAAAGGCAGCAATAATGTCACACAGGCAAAGCAGATGTACTGACAGAGAACAAAACCAGGCATGTGACAAGAACATATTTACTAAGAAGTTACAAGGGTAAGACATAAATTTGTTTAATGGTTTTTTTCAGCCAATGTGGGGGGAGAAATATGATCAAGTGGTGAGTCACAAAGTTCATTAAAAAATTCAGTTGTTCAAGCGAATCTCAATAATTCCTAAAAACTAACATTAGAAAAATTTCCCAAAGATGAACACCATAGTCAACAACAGTGGGACATAAACACAGTGAGCGAATACATAGAGTATTGCTTATGGGTTCCCTCAACAGATCAGAGGGACCCCACTCAACAGGATTCAATAAAATCAATTATATCATGGGATTAAAACAATGTGTTTCATGTAAACTGCTCTTGTTTCAACTGTAATCCAGAGAGAGATTTTAGATTAGATTTACCTGAATGTGCAAGATTTCATATCCTTCAGGAAATCTTGAATCAACAATGTTTTCTCAGGTGAGCTTTTGATTTATATTGTGTATTTATGAGTTCAACAGTATATGCTCTGAAAAATACTTATAGTGCAGCTATATTCTATGCCACCATTTCTATGCAGAGCTGTTTGCTTTAATAACAGTCAAAATGATAGTGTATTTGGCATCCAAAAAATTGAAAATCTAATAAGTTTAGAAGTCAAGAATCAAAATGTTGTTCCTGTTTGTTAAATTTTTTTTTTGAGAGAAAGAGAGGGAAAGAACGAGACAGAGATGGGGTAAAGGGGTTATGGGGGGGAAGAGAGGAGGGAGAAAAGAAGAGAGAGAAAAACATATTGTTATTAGACCCCTAATGTTTCCTATGTTGTACAAAATTTACTCAAGTGGTTGGGATAGAAGGGTCAGAAAAGGGAATGAATATTTACTGAGTGCCTTCCAGTAGTCTATCGGGTGTAAGATCAGCTGCAAGGATATATTATACAACATGGGGAATATAACCAATATTTGGTAATAACTGTAAATGGAGTGTAACTGGTAAGAATTGTATAAAAATAAATTTAAAATTAAATATTTATTGAGTATCTGTTTATAAGGTATCGAGTGTGGAGAAATTAACAGAAAAAATGTTTACAGGGTGTGACGTCAAAGCACCCAAATATATGAATGCTTGGCTGAGGCCACTGTGAATGAAAGTTCTGGTCCTAAATTAAAAGTTGCTGATGATAGAAACATTCTACTGCAGAGGAATTAAGAGAAACAAGTGTATTCAAAAGATATTTAGTTTCTTCTATTTTTTGGCAGTCGCAGAATCTAACAGAACATACAGTAGGAGACTCTCAAACCAAAGAAAGAGAGTAGTACCTCTGTATACTAAGACTGATAGTTAATATGACAGGACTTTTAGCTTCACTGCTTACTAACTAGAAGATTTTGTTTTGCTTTCAATTTCGACAAAGGAGAGAAAGAAAGGGCCAACTTAGAGGGGAATGAATCCTTAACGTATTGGCAAGAGTAGTTATTAAGACACCAAGACAGTGAACCAAATTCACCAGTTGTGCTTCTTATCTTATTCAGGTGGGAAAGTATCTGAATGTCATGATATTTCTTGAAGTCCATGGCCTATTGCTATATTAAACCAAAAACAACTTGGTATAAATTTATTAGATTCTACTATAGATAAGTAACATGAATATTTTTTAAATTCAGGAAACATTTACCACTAAGAGAATTCTTTTCTTTAATGGGCTTTGGGAAACATTTGCTGTCACCAGAGATCTTGGAGAGAAACTAAAAACTAAGTAGATTTCCCAAGACTCTAGAGGTGACAGAAAGTTCTCTATGGATCAGTTAGAATGATTAAATTAATTGAGAAGACAAACAGTGACTTTTTTGAAAATGTACCTAATAGATGTTTCATTTATATTAAGCTCTATTATTTCTTATTATACAAGTTACATTGCTTTTCTTATCTGAGTATCAACTAATGTACTGAAGGATTTATACAGATCTCTATGTTTGAGAGCAATAACTTATTTATACCTTAGATTTCTATAGATGTCTATAGTAACTTGGACAAATTAGATGAGAGACAAGTATTATCATAAATTTCTACAAGAAAACTAGACCTGAGAGGCATGGCTGGCAAGACAGAAGATACTGGTGGATAACCATACTGTTTGTCTCTAAATCCAGCTGATTTTTTTCTGTGTTATCATGCTGTCATATATCTTATGATTCAGTAATATGTAGATATTGAATGAAAAGTTACTTCCTAAAAGTAATAGGATTTCTTTTTTTAATTAAATATTTTTTTATGTTTTTATTTTATTAGAGTCAGAACACAACATGAGATCCACCCTATTAACAAAATTTGAAGTATTGTTCACTGTAGGCATAATGTTGTGTAGCAGATCTCAAGATCTCATTTATCTTGCATAACTAAAATGTTATACCCATTGACTAGCAACTCCCCATTTCCCTTCCCCCCCCCACCCCATAGCAACCACCATTCTACTGTCTGCTTTTACGAGTATTTACTACTTTAAATACTTCATCTGAGTGGAATCATGCAGTATTTGGTTTTCTGTGACTGGCTTATTTCACTTAGCACGTCTTCAAGTTTCATCCATGTTGTTGCATATTGCAGATTTCCACCTTTTTTCAGGTTGCATAATATTACAAGTAAAATAATTTCTAAATCAAATAAGTTTAAACTGCACAACCATTAGCAGAAAAAAAAATGCATTCTATGTAAACTCTAAAAACCGCTGTGACAAGGCATTCTAATTATTCATGGTAGCTCCTGAATCACAGATCTCCCAGCTCGTGTTGGACATAGACACTCAATTCATCTCTATCCAAGGAAGCAGATGTCTTGCAAACTAGCACAGCAACATGTGCCATATCTATTCAATCAAAGATATACTAATAATTTCAGAGGGAAAAGAAAAACACTACCATAGTGCATGTATATATTGACACACAGATATACATATCTCCAACATGAAATAAACTGTGACTTGGAATGAGTTAAATATTGTTTCTTTACATTTCAGTCATTTTCTGTTTTTTATTATTTCTAGAGTATTCATCTTTTAAATAAGAAGAGACAGATACTTCCCAATATTAGAAGAGTTTTGTTTCACACCTAGAACAATAAAGGAAAAAGCACTGGGACTGACATCCCTGGAGATAGCAAATGCAGGCAGAAGATTGACTATAGGAAGGGTGAGAATAGGAGATGATGGCCATAGGCTGTGTATGGGAATTGGATGGAAGCAGGATTTTGGAAAGTTTTAAACTTAGAGCAAATCATACTGTCTGTGACAGACAGAAGTACTCAGATAGTTATAACAAGAGTAAAACTGTCAAAGTGATGCAAAAAAGGGGGAAACATTTTTTTAATTAAAAATCTAGCGGAGTTTGAAGAAGAAAACAAAAATTTTTCATCTGTCTACACTGTCAGCCCTCTGTGCATGTGAAAATATATTTATTATTTTCTAAATTAATTTAATGAGTTCCAGATTGTACAGGATGTCATAAAGGAAACAGGATTAAACAAGATAACAAGGAGTTTTTCTTCTCTAAATGAGTTTTACCTAGACACCCCGTGTCGTACTTTTGATCTTAACTGTGTTTCATTTACCACATTGAAGGAGGTTACATAAAGGGTAAAATAATAGAAACTTAATCAGGAAACAGAATTTCTTATTGCTGCATTTTATTACATATTCTTGCCATCTTCTTTAGCCTAATTCTTGAAAATAATAAAAGATGTGTCATTTTAAAATAAGGACAATTGAAACCACATTGCATTATAATTGTGCGTCTTTCTTCTGAACCATCCCAAACGTTTCACACCAATTGATCTTCAGATCAAACTTGTGGATTATTTAAGGGTTGTTGGTGGGGAGTATAAACTTCCTGAACTCTACCTTCTGTAAAATACTAGATAAATATTACTGGCTGGTAAATTTAATTTTACAGATGAAAAACAAACACAAAAAGGCAAAATTAAGTTCTCAGAAATGGACTCTTATTTCCAAAAACCCAATTGAATAACTTTTCTGCTGGAGAATTGTGGCAGAAATTCACTGGCACCATTAGTCAGAGCATAGAGTTTTACAATGAAAATAATATCTTGGAGAGTATTATCATGGCATATAAATGTATAGTTATACTGCACACATGACTGATTTTGTTAATGTAATGCTATTTTCTGGTAGACAAATCTCTGTATATGCTTTATATAACCCATACTGAAATAATTAGTCTATTTAGTAGACACTTGAATTCTGAAACCTTGTCATTTCTGCCATCTTCAATCAAATTGGAAAAGACTTCCAACTTGGCAACAAATTCATCTCCTGAATTTCTGAATAAATACTTTGGAAAGTTGAGTTTACTTCTCTAACATTTTCTCATTTCATTTCCTCATCACCGGCCAGATAATCACCATGGCCACAGCTTTGAAGAAAGAATCATCTATGGAGTAGAAAATAGTAGCACGTTCCTGGAATGCAGTCCAAAATCACAGCGAGCTCTGGTCTATTGGCAATTCCAGAGGCGAAATGAAGAGCGAAAAGAAGAGGTATAGGAAAGAAACTGACTGGATTAATTCTATATGACATATGCTGTTAAGTGACCCCAGCACGGTTGACTTGAGAGGGGAAAAAAAAGTAGTGAATATTTATTCTTTTCTTAACATACCAATACTCATTCATTAAACAAGTATTCATTGAAGGCTGATTTTATGACAGGCTTTGTGATAGGAGTTAGAGAAACAAAGGTGAACTGGTAAGAGTTTTGTCTCAGAAGCTGTTTGGGGATATATTTTAGAGACTTCTTTTTTCTTCCTGGAGTTATCTACAAAACAATTATGTTATCTACATTCATATACAAGAAAAAAATCTAATCCTTCTACTAATTTTAACTTTTGTTCAATTAATTCTGCTCTCCAAACATGTTTTCCTTTCTCCATTAACTTCCTCCTCAAATGGGAAGGGGCAGTTAAGGGAAAGGAGTAGTAGATTTTGGATAAAGGTTCTGAGGTACAGTTATGAACTCTGATGTGAACTGTGCATGTAGTTTCACACAAATCTTCCTCCTCTGTGGATCCATTTATTCCTCTGTAAAATTTTAAAAAACATATACATAGAAAATCTCAGTGAGTACTGTGAGCCTTTAAAACTTTTTAAAAAGTGTTAAATAGGGTAACCATAGTATGTAGGTGATTTGTGAATGTACAATGTGCAGACAATTTTACAAACATAATCTGAATGTAGAAGTAAAAGCCCTTCTGTTATCTCTTGACAGTTGAAGCAGTCTTCAAACATGTAATCACATCATATAAATGTTAAGGTTGATTTTATATATTACCAGCTGTGGCTTTCAGAGATCTCTTTTGTAAACTGTATGCAAAATAAAAGTGAGGTTAGACATATTAAATAGCCTATCTTCATGTCACATCTAAGACTTAGGAAATTGAATAAATAAGTAAGCATGCAATCCCATGTTTTTTCTGGTTGCTCAACTGCTGAACTTATTCTCTTTTTCCATCCTTATTTTAAATTTATTCTAATGCTGCATTGTTTTCTAGTATCATGTTTCTGTATTTCCAATTCCAATATTCAATGTTAACTTTCACCTATATTTATATAGCTTATTTCAAATTTATAAAGTATATCTTTGTCCTTTCATCCCATTATCTTGATTACTTTAAATTATTATGAGAAATTCTATTAAGACAAGAGACAGCAATATTTTGCAGTGCTTCTTAAAAACAATTGGAAGAAATGTATAACTCTTTTCCCTGATAGGAAAATGCAGTCATTTCTCTTAAACTAGAAATTTTATTAACTGAAAATGTGTCTCAGTACACAGTCTGAATTTTTGCTGAGACAGAGTTTTGGAGCCTATATTTCTTGTAAATATGTATGATTTTACTACATCTTGTCTTTTGCTAGATCAGAGTGGATGATCATATCATTAGGACCGAACAAGGCCTTCTATTGCGTAGTCTGCAGCGGAAGGATTCAGGCAATTACCTCTGTCATGCCGTGGAACACGGATTCATGCAAACTCTTCTTAAAGTGACCCTGGAAGTCATCGACACAGAGCATTTGGAAGAACTTCTTCATAAAGATGATGATGGAGATGGCTCTAAGACCAAAGAAATTTCCAACAGCATGACACCTAGCCAGAAGGTCTGGTACAGAGACTTCATGCAACTCATCAACCACCCCAACCTGAACACAATGGATGAGTTCTGCGAACAAGTTTGGAAAAGGGACCGAAAACAGCGTCGGCAAAGGCCAGGACATACCCAAGGGAACAGTAACAAATGGAAGCACTTACAGGAAAATAAGAAAGGTAGAAACAGGAGGACCCACGAATTTGAGAGGGCACCCAGGAGTGTCTGAGCTGCATTACCTCTAGAAACCTCAAACAAGTAGAAACTTGCCTAGACAATAACTGGAAAAAATGCAATATACATGAACTTTTTTCATGGCATTATGTGGATGTTTACAATGGTGGGAAGTGCACCTGAGTTCCACCAATTATAAATTAAGTCCATGAGTAACTTTACTAACAGGCTTTCTTCCTAATACCAACACTTAATAGAGGTCAGGTGAATGCAGATGTTCACACTAGTGACTTAATGTTTCCTATGAGATTTCACTATACAGGTTTTGCTTTCTTCTTTGCCTGAGAAATAAAAATGTCATTTGCCATGTTGCCATCTAAAGAAGAAAAACTGCATCAGCAAAGCCATTTTATTGAACTAGAAGTTTTAAACTGCATGGATTTACTAAGCTGATGAATATTCCAAAACACTGTTGGATTCAAGCATATTTTTTGTCTACCAGTACTCGTGTTTATATGTACCGGAGGAGTAAGATGATACTGAATTAAACGGTCTGTGGAAATACGAAAAACATAAACCATCCATCATCCAGAAGAAAAATGGAATACACTGATCTACTACTGATGTCTTCTTCCAGCTTTGATCTAAAGATGTATTTTATTAAAACTATAATTTAAATGTACCATGACAAATATGCAGAAAAAAGTAGCTCTTTTCTAAGCTAGAGTAGGTTTTTGTCTTACAATTATTGTGCTATGTAGTTTTTGTTTTTAAAAACTCCAATGTGTGCTGCTTTTTTTAAAACGTTGTTTTCAGTTTTGCAAGAGGAATAACCAATATTGTCCTAGAAACATATATACATCATTAACAACCAATTCCTAAAATCTGGATATAAATTATGCTTTATTTCTCTGAGGAATTAAAAAAAAAACTTCCCCTTCTTCAAATGTTATCTAAATTAATTAGAACCTGCATAATGTTCTTAGAAAAACAGAGCATTTAACCCGAAAAAAAAAGAGAAGAAAGAAATAGATTTGTAAATGCATTTTCTTGTACCTAATGGATCCACAAAGAGAAAAGGAACTGCATATTTCATGCAAATAGTAAGCATTGGTTTAATGTTAATAGAAAATGTCTTAATTCTGCGCTTGAATTCCTGCCTGATATTTGAGACATAAAAACTCTCTCTCATGACTCCATTTGGAATTTTATCTGTCACTTAATTTTTTTGAGAAGAGGGAGATCAGTAATATTCAGAACAACCTCCTAAAAGCAAATTTCCCAACTCTGTTTACATTTTTATCAGCTGCCTCTTATCTCACCTTGTTTAAGACAATTATCTGTCTAAAGAACACATGACTCTTTTCAGGTCAATGGGAGTGACTTATACAAACTATTTTCCAGGACACGGCTCACACTTAAAACATGTAAAGCTCTTTGTCTCCTGCAACAACTTATAAAATAAGATAAAAGATTATTAATTAAGGGCTTGCCTGCTTCATTGTCCTAAGATGATTCTTTGAGAATCATTGACTTCAAGATGTATAAGACCTTCAGCATTGCAATGCAGTTTTGCACTGCACTCATCTTTCCAAGAATCCCTCTCTGGGTCCTTCATCACGCACAAAAATGCAAAGGAAACATCTTATTGCTAATTAATGAAAGCAGCATTGAAATTGTAACTCTAGCTGTCTTGGGATTCTAATTAACTCAGCATTAATTTCTCACCTCAGACTACAGTGAACTTTTTTTGAATTCTCTATCAGCTGAAATATTCACAGATGGAAGCTCATGTTTCAGTTTTAATGATTACTTTGAATAAATGATTTTTTGACGTTTGTTTCAAATGGGAGCCTAAAAATATTCTACATTCAATTTTAGGCTCCAATGATTAATACAATGTTACTTTTAGAAGTACATCCTCAAATGGTAGCTAAATTTTAAATTGTTTGAAGGAGAGACTCCTGTAGAGGAAAAAAAAAAAAAATGAGATATAAATCAAAAAACCAAGAGTGCTCCAAAAATAGGTCATTTAAAAATTTCTCATAGAGTATCTTTACTAAAATTCGGTGTTGCATTTTATTCTAAATTTGTAGCTGAAACAAATTTATTTGCAATAACAGAAGTATCTTATTATTAGTCCTCAAAAATAAAGGATTTGAAGGGGTAGAGATTGTATAACTTCAGGGATGCCTTCCAATATCTGAATGCATTTTGTTTAGCATTATGAAATACCCATAGAAAGAATGTGTAGATTTCAACTAACAGAAACAAAAACAAATCCACTGACATGTCTTCATAAATCAGGTCTAAGTTTTCGAAGAAAATTATAGATATAACATGCAGGTAAATAAGTCTTATTACAGTCATAATCTTCTGCCAATGGGTATTGAGGTGGGCAGTTTGCACAAAAAGTAATTAATGTCCCATTTAATTCAGTTTCAATAGACTTTGGCTTATGCATGTATCATCAGAGTTGAAACTTTGTTAAGAGACTCGTGTGACCTTGAACAGATTATTACAGCAATCTTAAAATAGGAAAAAGGTACAGCACAGCAGAGAAATTATGGCCCAGTTGAAATCAAATGCAAAATGTAAATGTACACTTACTGCTACATTTTATGTATTATTTAGTGATTTTCAGTGGTATGTGTTTAATATTTTTGCTACCTACACATTAGGCAACAGAGATGTACATAATTTTGAAAAGAAGAGGAAGGACAGTGTAAAATGCAACTTTTTGTAGGTACTCCATTTCAGTGTGTTCAACGTCATCCTAAAATGCAAGATTTTCCCACATAGGTAACAAGGTGGCTTATGTGCTATTTAAGGGCAGAAGCTGTGTGCCCATTCAGTCAGCATGTTTTTTTGCCAGGTAGTAAATACGTTCCATATCTGTATTTATCATTGCATTTCAGATGGGAACTAGAAAACTGGAGAGAAAAATGTAATGAAACTGCTGCTGTAAATTATTCCTTTTAGCATGTATTCAGTTGCTAAATACACATTTCTTCAAAATATTTGAATTCAGATGTCTTTACTATTCCATGTAGCATATAGTGTCAAGGAACATAAGTTTAGAAAAGGTTGAGAACCAAAGTCAGGTTGCTAGCAGATTTCTTCATTGTAGTCATCTGTAAACTGGGCTCTATACTTATGGAGATGATGTGAATTTAATGCCCTTTAAATTAAATACTGTTATTTTATGCCATACTTAAAAAGCAAATATGGGGATGAAATTCTATAGTGTGTCATTATCATAATCAGTTTGGTTTCATTCTGGATCTACAAAGACGCCTGATAATTGTTATTGAAGTTGCCTATCCTGAAGGTCATAAGCAAGCATTTTATTAATATGGAGTGTTTAGTATAACATTTTGAAATCTTTGTTTTATGAATTCATTTTTTAAACACAATCTGTGTTCACTTTAATGGTAATCTATCAGGTTTCATGGCTTCAAAGACACACTTAACAAATAGGATTCAACATCAATGTTATAATGTGTTAGAGATAAATTGGCCTAATGCCAAAGACATCCATGCTTTTTAATTTTGTTTGTAATAATTAAAGTCAATGTTAATGTTTGCAAAATACATGTTTCCATAAAGAAGAAAACATTTTTCAAAAAGTCTGCAAAATCCTATTAGTTTGATTTGTAACAATTTTTATAGTAATTAATTAAAGAAACATACTTTTTAAAGTTAATATACTAAGAGGACCTATACATGAAAGAGAGAAAGAAGCCACAGAAATGGTGCCTCATATAGTATGTCCATTTTCACAGTCAACCTGATCAAAGAAGACAGCTTGGTTTTCATTTCAAACATGCAAGCACACACAGGCAGAGGCAGAGGTACCAAATCAAACTAAACTAAAAAAAAAAAAAAAAAAGATTTTGAATGTAAAGGATTTGGGCTTTTATTTTATTTTATTTTTTAACATCTTTTTTGGAGTATAATTGCTTTACAGTGGTGTGTTACTTTCTGCTTTATAACAAAGTGAATCAGTTATACATATACATATATCGCCATATCTCCTCTCACTTGCATCTCCCTCCCACCCTCCCTATCCCACCCCTCTAGGTGGTCACAAAGCACCGAGCTGATCTCCCGGTGCTAATGTAGCTGCTTTCCACTAGCTATCTATTTTACATTTGGTAGTGTATATATGTCCATGCCACTCTCTCACTTTGTCCCAGCTTACCCTTCCCCCTCCCTATGTCCTCAAGTCCATTTTCTATGGCTGCGTCTTTATTCCTGTCCTGCCCCTAGGTTCTTCAGAACCATTTTTTTTTTTTTTAGATTCCATATATATGTGTTAGCATACGTTGTTTTTCTCTTTCTGACTTACTTCACTCTGTATGACAGACTCTAGGTCCATCCACCTCACCACAAATAATTTCTTTTCTTTTTATGGCTGAGTAATATTCCATTGTATGTATGTGCCACATCTTCTTTATCCATTATCTGTTGATGGGCACTTAGGTTGCTTCCATGTCCTGGCTATTGTAAATAGAGCTGCAATGAACATTGTGGTACATGCCTCTTTTTGAATTATGATTTTCTCAGGGTATATGCCCAGTAGTGGGATTGCTGGGTCACATGGTAGTTCTATTTTTAGTTTTTTAAGGAACCTCCATACTCTTCTCCATAGTGGCTGTATCAACTTACATTACCCCCAGTAGTGCAAGAGGGTTCCCTTTTCTCCACACCCTCTCCAGCATTTATTGTTTCTAGATTTTTTGATGATGGCCATTCTGACTGGTGTGAGGTGATACCTCATTGTAGTTTTGATTTGCATTTCTCTAATTATTAGTGATGTTGAGCATCCTTTCATGTGTTTGTTGTCAATCTGTATATCTTCTTTGGAGAAATGTCTATTTGGGTCTTCTGCCCATTTTTGGATTGGGTTGTTTGGTTTCCTGGTGTGTATGAGCTACATGAGCTGTTTGGTTTCCTGATATGTATGAGCTAAATTTTGGAGATTAATCCTTTGTCAGTTGCTTCGTTTGCAAATATTTTCTTCCATTCTGAGAGTTGTCTTTTCGTCTTGTTTACGGTTTCCTTTGCTGTGCAAAAGCTTTGAAGTTTCGTTAGGTCCCATTTGTTTATTTTTATTTCCATTTCTCTAAGAGGTGGGTCAAAAAGGATCTTGCTGTGGTTTATGTCATACAGTGTTCTGCCTATGTTTTCATCTAAGAGTTTGATAGTTTCTCGCCTTACATTTAGGTCTTTAATCCATTTTGAGCTTATTTTTGTGTATGGTGTTAGGGAGTGATCTAATCTCATACTTGTACATGTACCTGTCCAGTTTTCCCAGCACCACTTATTGAAGAGGCTGTCCTTCCTCCACTGTACATTCCTGCCTCCTTTATCAAAGATAAGGTGACCATATGTGCATGTCTTTATCTCTGGGCTTTCTATCCTGTTCCATTGATCTATATTTCTGTTTTTGTGCCAGTACCATACTGTCTTGATTACTGTAGCTTTGTAGTATAGTCTGAAGTCAGGGAGCCTGATTCCTCCAGCTCCATTTTTCTTTCTCCAGATTGCCTTGGCTATTTGGGGTCTTCTGTGTCTCCATACAAATTTTAAGATTTTTTGTTCTACTTCTTTGAAAAATGCCATTGGTAGTTTGATAGGGATTGGATTGAATCAGTAGATTGCTTTGGATAGAGGAGTCATTTTCACAGTGTTCATTCTTCCAATACAAGAACATGGTATATCTCTCCATCTATTTGTATCATCTTTAATTTCTAAAGAAATTAATCAGTGTCTTATAGTTTTCTGCATACAGGTCTTTTGTGTCCTTAGGTAAGTTTATTCCTAGATATTTTATTCTTTTTGTTGCAGTGGTAAATGGGAGTGTTTCCTTAATTTCTCTTTCAGATTTTTCAATATTAGTGTATAGGAATGCAAGAGATCTGTGCATTAATTTTGTATCCTGCTACCAGGTTCATTGATTAGCTCTAGTAGTTGTCTTTTAACATCTTTAGGATTCTCTATGTAGAGGATCATGTCTTCTGCAAACAGTGACAGCTTTACTTCTTCTTTTCCAGTTTTTATTTCTTTTTCTTCTCTGATCACTCTGGCTAGGACCTCCAAAACTATGTTGAATAATTGTGGTGAGAGTGGACATCCTTGTCTTTTTCGTGATCTTAGAGGTCATGATTTCATTTTTCACCATTGAGAATGATGTTTGCTTTGGGTTTGTTGTATATGGCCTTTATTATGTTGAGATAAGTTCTCTCTTTGCTCACTTTCTGGAGAGTTTTTATCATAAATGGGTGTTGAATTTTGTCAAAAGCTTTTTCTGCATCTATTGAGATGATCATATGGTTTTTATCCTTCAATTTGTTAATATGGGGTATCACATTGATTGATTTGCATATATTGAAGAATCCTTGCATTCCTAGGATAACCCCCACTTGATTATGGTGTATGATCCTTTTAATGTGCTGTTGGATTCTGTTTGCTAGTATTTGTTGAATATTTTCACGTCTATGTTCATCTGTGATATTGGTCTGTAGTTTTCCTTTTTTGTGAAATCTTTGTCTGGTTTTGGTATCAGGGTGATGGTGGTCTCGTAGAATGCGTTTGGGAGTGTTCCTCCCTTTGCTGTATTTTGGAATAGTTTGAGAATATAGGTGTTAGCTCTTCTCTAAATGTTTGATAGAATTCATCTGTGAAGCCATCTGGTCCTGGACTTCTGTTTGTTGGAAGATTTTTAATCACAGTCTCAATTTCAGTGCTTGTGATTGGTCTGTTTATACTTTCTATTTCTTCCCGGTTCAGTCTCGGAGCGTTGTGCTTTTCTTAGAATTTGTCGATTTCTTCCAGGTTGTCCATTTTATTGGCATAGAGTTGCTTGTAGTAATGTCTCATGATCCTCTGTATTTCTGCAGTGTCAGTTGTTACTTCTCCTTTTCATTTCTAATTCTATTGATTTGAGTCTTCTCCCTTTTTTTCTTGATGAATCTGGCTATTGGTTTATCAATTTTGTTTATCTTCTCTAAGAACCAGCTTTTAGTTTTATTGATCTTTGCTATTGTTTCCTTCATTTTCATTTATTTCTGATCTGATCTTTATGATTTCTTTCCTTCTGCTAACTTTGGGGTTTTTTTGTTCTTCTTTCTCTAAGTGCTTTAGCTGTAAGTTTAGGTTGTTTATTTGAGATGATTCTTGAGGTAGGATTGTATTGCTAAAACCTTCTCTCTTAGAACTGCTTTTGCTGCATCCCATAGGTTTTGGGTCGTCATGTTTTCATTGTCATTTGTTTCTAGGTATTTTTTTGATTTCCTCTTTGATTTCTTCAGTGAACTCTTGGTTATTTAGTAGTGTATTGTTTAGCCTCCATGTGTTTTTATTTTTTACAGATTTTTTCCTGTAATTGATATCTAGTCTCATAGCATTGTGGTTGGAAAAGATACTTGATACGATTTCAGTTTTCTTAAATTTACCAAGGCTTGATTTGTGACCCAAGATATGATCTATCCTGGAGAATGTTCCATGAACACTTGAGAAGAATGTGTATTCTGTTGTTTTTGGATGGAATGTCCTATAAATATCAATTAAGTCCATCTTCTTTAATGTATCATTTAAAGCTTGTGTTTCCTTGTTTATTTTCATTTTGGATGATCTGTCCTTTGGTGAAAGTGGGGTGTTAAAGTCCCCTACTATGATTGTGTTACTGTTGATTTCCCCTTTTATGGTTGTTAGTATTTGCCTTATGTATTGAGGTGCTCCTATATTGGGTGCATAAATATTTACTATTGTTATATTTTCTTCTTGGATCGATCCCTTGATCATTATGTAGTGTCCTTCTTTGTCTCTTGTAATAGTCTTTATTTTAAAGTCTGTTTTGTCTGGTATGAGAATTGCTACTCCAGCTTTCTTTTGATTTCCATTTGCATGGAATATCTTTTTCCATCCCCTCACTTTCAGTCTGTATGTGTCCCTAGGTCTGAAGTGGGTCTCTTGTAGACAGCATATATACGGGTCTTGTTTTTGTATCCATTCAACCAGTCTGTGTCTTTTGATTGGAGCATTTAATCCATTTACACTTAAGGTAGTTATCAATATGCATGTTCCTATTACCATTTTCTTAATTGTTTTTAGTTTGTTATTGTAGGTCTTTTCCTTCTCTTGTGTTTCCTGCCTAGAGAAGTTCCTTTAGCATTTGTTGTAGAGCTGGTTTGGTGGTGCTGAATTCTCTTAGGTTTTGCTTGTCTGTAAAGATTTTAATTTCTCCGTGGAATCTGAAAGAGATCCTTGCTGTGTAGAGTTACGTTGTTATGTAGGTTTTTCACTTTCATCACTTTAAATATGTCCTGCCACTCCCTTCTGGCTTGCAGAGTTTCTGCTGACAGATCAGCTGTTAATCTCATGGGGATTCCCTTGTATGTTATTTGTTGCTTTTCCCTTGCTGCTTTTAATACTTTTTCTTTGTATTTAATTTTTCATAGTTTGATTAATATGTCTTGGCATGTTTCTCCTTGGATTTATTCTGCATGGGACTTCTTGCGCTTCCTGGACTTGATTGACTATTTCCTTTCCCATACTGGGAAGTTTTCAACTATAATCTCTTCAGATATTTTCTCAGTCCCTTTCTTTTAGTCTTCTTCTTCTGGGACTGCTATAATTCGAATGTTGGTCCATTTAATGTTGTCCCAGAGGTCTCTGAGATTGTCCTCAATTCTTTTCATTCTTTTTTTCTTTATTCTGCTGTGCGGTAGTTTTTTACACTATTTTACCTTCCACATCACGTATCCATTCTTCTGCCTTAGTTATTCTGCTATTGTTTCCTTCTAGAGAATTTTTAATTTCATTTATTGTGGTGTTCATCATTGTTTTTTTTTTTGCTCTTTAGTTCTTCTAGGTCCTTGCTAAACATTTCCTGTATTTTCTCCATTCTATTTCCAAGGTTTTGGATCATCTTTACTGTCATTACTCTGAATTCCTTTTCAGGTAGACTGCCTATTTCCTCTTCATTTGTTTGGTCTGCTGAGTTTTTACCTTGCTCCTTCATCTGCTGTGTGTTTCTCTGTCTTCTTATTTTGCTTCGCTTACTGTGTTTGGGGTCTCCTTTTCGCAGGTTGCAGGTTCATAGTTTCTCTTGTTTTTGGTGTCTGCCCCCAGAGGGTAAGGTTGGTTCAGTGGGTTGTGTAGGGTTCCTGGTGGAGGGGACTGGTGCCTGTTTTCTCGTGGATGAGGCTGTATCTTGTCTTTCTAATGGGCAGGAACACATCTGGTTGTGTGTTTTGGAGTGTCTGTGAACTTATTATGATCTTAGGCAGCCTCTCTGCCAATGGGTGGGGTTGTGTTCCTGTCTTGCTAGTTGTTTGGCATAGGGCGTCCAGCACTGTAACTTTCTGGTCGTTGAGTAGAGCTAGGTCTTAGCATTGAGATGGACATCTCTTTGAGAGCTTTCGCCATTTGATGTTACCTGGAGCCGGGAAGTCTCTGGTGGGCCAGTGTCTCCCACCTCAGAAGCACAGACCTGACACCCAGCTGGAGCACCAAGACCCAGCTGATAATAAAGAAGTACACAGGGAGAGATCAGGAAGGGTCCCGAGCAGAGGAACTTCTGACTCTGTGAAATTGGGATGCACCATGCTCCCAGCATGTGGACATGCTCACCAACTCCAAAGCTCTCCTACTTGGGCTTTTAGACGTTTTGTTCTTGAGAACCAGATTCCTACCCTTTCTATTAAATTCTACTGATAGGTCTTGTCTACCTGCTATGTGCTAGGCACTGGTAGGTGATGAGGATGCTAACATGAATGTGGCATAACCCTTGTCCTCAAGAGCTTCCAATGAAATAAAACAGATTGTAATTTGACTTACCATCATCTTATCTGGCCAAGCTTTCCAGATCCTCCCATTCCTGCATTGAACTAACCATCTTCTCTGCACTAAATCTGTGCCTTGTATATAATTTTTATTGCCACACTTATCAGAAGAGTTTAACTTCTTTGTTTCCAGCCCTGTCACCTTTTCTAGACTGTGAGCTCCTTGAGGGCAGGGTTTGTATCTAATTTATCTCTGCCCTCAGTGCCTAGCATGATGACTGACACAGGGAAGGATCTCTTTATATTGTTGCAGGAAAGAATCAGGTTACACTGTGATGAGTGACAAATGCAAACTCATAATAAAAGTGCTCTGGGGCTGGCCAGCTTTCCCAACACCATTTGGTGAAGAGACTGTCTTCTCCATTGTATATTCTTGCCTCCTTTTTTGAAGATTAATTGATCATAGGTTTGTGGATTTATTCCTGGGCTCTCTATTCTGTTCCATTGATCTGCATGTCTGTTTTTGTGCCAATACCATGCTGTTCTGATTACTGTAGCTTTGTAGTGTTGTCTGAAGTCTGAGAGGGTTATGCCTCCAGCTTTGTTTGTTTTCCTCAGGATTGCTTTTGCAATCTGGGTCTTTTGTGGTTCCATATAAGTTTTAGGATTATTTGTTCCAGTTCCGTGAAAAATGTAATGGGTAATTTGATAGGGATCACATTAAATCTGTAGATTCTTAAGGTAGTATGGCCATTTTAACAATATTAATCTTCCAATCCAAGAGCATGGGATATCTCTCCATTTCTTTGAATCATCGTCGGTTTCCATTATCAATGTTTTATAGTTCTCAGCGTATAGGTCTTTCAGCTCCTTGGTTAGGTTTATTCCTAGGAATTTTATTTTTTGACCTGAATTTTAAATGGGATTGTTTTACTTTTTCTTTCTCATATTAACTGTTAGTATAAAGAAATACAACAGATTTCTGTATATTAATCTTGTATCCTGCTACCTTGCTAAATTCATTTATTAATTCTAATAGTTTTTGTGTGTGGTGTTTAAGGTTTTCTGTATAGAGTATCATGTCATCTGCATATAACGACAGTTTTACCTCTTCCTTTCCAATTTGGACACCTTTTATTTCCTTTTTTAGAACACTCTCTCACACTGTATACAAAAATAAACTCAAAATGGTTTAAAGACCTAAATATAAGACATGACACCATAAAACTCCTAGAAGAGAACATAAGCAAAACATTCTCTGACATAAATTATAGCAATATTTTCTTAGATCAGTCTCCCAAGGCAAAAGAATTAAAAGCAAAAATAAACAGGCGGGACCTAATCAAACTTAATAGCTTTTGCACAGCAAAGGAAATCATCAACAAAATGAAAAAACCTATGGAATGGAAGAAAATATTTGCAAACAATGTGACTAACAAGGGGTTAATAGCCAAAACATACGAACAGCTCATAGAACTCAATATCGGAAGAACAAACAACCCAATCAAAAAATGGGCAGAGGGGCTTCCCTGGTGGCACAGTAGTTGACAGTCCACCTGCCGATGCAGGGGACACAGGTTCGTGTCCCGGTCCGCAAAATGTCTACAAATAATAAATGCTGGAGTGTATGGCGAAAAGGGAACCCTCCTGCACTGTTGGTGGGAATGTAAATTGGTGCAGCCACTATGGAGAACAGTATGGAGGTTCTTTACAAAACTAAAAATAGAGTTACTATATAATCCAGTAATCCCACTTCTGGGCATATATCCAGAAAAGATGAAAACTCTAATTCGAAAAGATACATGCACCCCAATGTTCATAGCAGCACTATTTACAATAGCCAAGACATGGAAACAACCCAAGTGCCCATCAACAGACGATTGGTTTAAGAAGATATGGCATACACACACACACACACACACACACACACACACACACACACACAGTGGAATATTACTCAGCCATAACAAAGAATGAAATGTCATTTGCAGCAACATGAATGGACATAGAGGTTATCATACTAAGTGAAGTAAATCAAACGAGAAAAGACAAATATTATACTACTTATATGTGGAATCTAAAAATAATACAAATGAATTTATTTACAAAACAGAAACAGACTCACAGACTTCAAAAACAAGCTTATGGTTACCAAAGGGGAAATGGAGGGGGGAAGAGGGATAACTTAGGAGTATGGAATTAACAGATAGACACTACTATATATAAAATTGATAACAAGGATTTTCTGTATAACACAGTTATATTCAACATCTTGTGATAACCAATAATGGAAAAATCTGAAATATATATGTAAAACTGAATCATTTTGCTGTACACCTGAAACTAACACAATATTGTAAATCAAATATACTTCAGATTTTTGTTTTTCTTTTAAAGTGCTATGGGATCAAAGAGGAGGGAAGAATTAATTTGGTGAGAGAGATCATGGAAAGCTTCAGAAAAGAAGTGACACAAGCTATGAAATGAAATATAAGACAGGTTTGCCCAGATGAAGTAAAAGAAGTCAGTCTGGGCAGAAGGAATAAGGGGATTGGAAGAAAGGTATGAAAAAATGCTTTTATTTTGAGAACAAATATTCCAAATGGAAAGAGCATGGAATTCATAAAAGTAAAATGTCCCACTATTATGAGTCAAAGTGGTGCAATTTGTTTGGATTTTACTGGATTTTGGCTTATTGTCCTCTATTTGTAGCTCATATTCTCATCACTGGCACATGGTGTCATTCACTCTGCTTCTTTATACTCCCTACCCACCCTTCCCTCTCCCTACCTGTCTTCCCTCTTAACGTTGACCTCTTTTGTCTTTACTCAGCTGGAGTCATAGCACTGGCCTGTGTTCCCATGATCACCTTCAAATTAATCTTTATGCCATAATCTCTTTGCTAGTTCAAGTGACCACAGGCCAGCTGAAATTTGGAATTCCACAGATGAATGGCTGAGAGAAGATAGCTTCATCAGGTTGGCCCCTCTCTTTCTCTTATATTTCACCTACCTTCAGCATTAACTTACCCATCTAGTACTAGACTGCTAGGTCACAGCGTCCAACATTGCCTAGCTAATTAGCAAGGAACCTCACAAAAAAGACTTCACCAAAGATAGCATTGAAATAGGAAACCTGTATTTGTTCAGTGGATGCCCTAGATGGAGTACTTCACAGTTAAACAATGATGCAGGTGAAGTTAGCACACGTACTTGACAGGAAAAGACTCCTTTTTTTTCAAACAAAAAAAGAAAAAGTTAAAAAAAACAGTCACATCTTGAATCCGTCAAATCCACCCCACCGTTATATTATACTGTCAAGTTTTTTCTCCTATAACAAAAAGAATGTATTTTATTTCCCTTAATCTAAACATTATACTTGTAGACACAGTGTTTATTTATACAGTACCTAAGCAAAAGTTTTCATAAATGTGTTCAAGTCATCACAGTTTGGGTAATTTTGAAGATTCAACTTCCATCCTCTCTTTGTAAACCTCACTGAAGAATTAGATCTCAGGTAAATACAGATTTTTAAAATCCATGTTATTTGTGTAGCCCAGTTCTTAATGTTTTGACTGTTTTGTTAATCACTAAGTCCAGAGTGGCTTACACTTTTTTAGACAGTTTTGTGTCAAAAATCAAACATCTTTTCCACTTTAGGATTTGTTTACTGCATGTCAATTTTTAGGGGGGTTGCACCTTTGAATTTCTAAAAAAGAATGAATTTTATTAAGTCCTCAAATATTTTATATGCAATGATCTGAATTGCTGGTAAATGTCAACAAATTAATACAGATCTCCACATACCATTTAATAAATTCTCCTTGAATTTAGACACTGACTAAAGATGGTACCTCTATGTTACATTGTTGGCATCTACCAATTTCAGAAACATTGCTCATTTTCTTTGCATTACTTTTGATTCTAAGTGTATGTTTGTTGAAGTTAATTTTACTGTATTTGGTTCAGGAAGCAGATTAAATTTATTACCTGGTGAATATTATACAGCATCAGAAATAACTAATATTAAAAGTAGTAGTCATCATAGATACAGTAGTACTAGCAATAATGATATTAAGTGTTTATAACATACTGTTTTCTTTACTAAGTGCTTTATTTGTATTGCTTTATATAATTAACACAACAGCTCCACAAACCCTATATTTTATCCCTATTTAATCAATAAAGAAACTCTGGCACAGAGTGGTTAGATAACTATTATAATTACCCAATTTACACAACCAAAAGCTATAGAAATAGAGTTCTAACCCAAGTACAATCCCTGATTACTTGTGTTTCTAGAAAGATAAGTAGTTAATGTAAATATTATTTAAGATACCAAGCTGTACAGAAACAAAGAAAGATTATGATGTCCAAAAGCTTTAGAAGATGAAGGAGGGGACAGGATCTGAGTTGACCAAGGAAGCAGGGAACGCCTTCTTCATAAGGCAAGATAGACAGTCAAGGGGCTTTACAGGCCAGGTCTTCTCCTTTACTTGGTGGGTGTCTTTGGACTTTTTTTTTTTTAATCAATACTTCCCTAGGCCTCAGTGCTCCTATCTATAAAATAGATAATACCTCAGTTTTATTCATCAGTATAAAAGAGATGATAGAGAGCTTATTCATAGAGTTGGGGTAATAATTAACATTGATATATGACACTTACTGCTAACACTGACATTTATTCACTTTTCTCTATTTCTGTCCTGACAATGATAAAAAAAATTACGCTCTTCCTTGTTAAATGAAAGAATAAAAAAATGCTCTTGGTTATGTCTACTGCCACCCTCTCTAGTCATTCATCCCTCCACTTCTTGTCTTGGTTTCTTGTACTTACAGTTTCTCCCTCTTCCATTCTAATGTAATAATTGTAACAATAACAATAATTTCTCTCATTTATACTATTCATTTGAGCAGTTTTCTACTTGCCTTTTTGAATAAGAATTCTCAAAAGATATTCTAGGGGATTCCCAATTAAAGATAAATAATTTATGTGTTTGACTTCTATCCTCTTGTAAAACCTCATTAAATTAATATACAACAGATTTATCTTAGTTTCCATCTAGGTCAACTTTTAATTCCCAGTTTTTTGGGCTTCTGTCTGTCTGCCATCATCATCACAAAAGATGTATTCTAAAGGTGAATAACCCAATTGTTCTGTACTAAGTAATCACTTGTATATATATATGTATTTTTTATATATGGTTTCCACAGTTAGCATTTTCAAGCTTGGAAAGAAAACATTTCTCTATACATTATTTCATGAACCCTCTTCCAGAAAACAAAATAATTCTTTTTATATAGGCTCAAGTATATAAACCATACTGCATTGTGTGCCTTTATATATGAAAACTCCTTGAGATGTGGTCTGAGCAATCACATGTGCTGATAAAGAACTTCCAAAAATAGAATCAGAGTTAGAAAATACATTGTATAGAAGAAATTTTATTTCTTGTAGTAAGATGTAATTTAAAATACAAGAACAGGCATTTACTCATAGTCTCTAAAGAACACATGAAAAAGAGCACTACCATCATTCGCACCTCCAAAGATAATAATCTGTGCAAAATTACTCCCTTTAGAAAGTAGAGATGAAAAGAAACATGAGACCTCGTAACCCTGCCAAGCTAAGGATGAACATAAGAAGTAAACCACATGTACTGTGGGAGGCAAAGCCACAGCGGAACTGTTAGGCAAAAATAAGACCAAGCTGTGACGTGGTCCAGAGGCTCACTAACAGGAAGTTCTCAGAAGCATCTGACGGGCCTCGAGGTCTGATAGGAATCGATAAAAGTTCCGAAAGTGTGGACACTGATTGGGTCCAATTGTTTGGTAATTCTCCTTAAAGAGTTGCTTTTTGTTTGAAGCACTGTCCTCCTTCAACTCTATCTTGGAAATTGATAAAAAGCAGCATAAAGAGATGAAATAACAGTGCAGGCTTTGAAGTAGAATTATTCTATTCATATGAACTTCAAGAGAACATTTGGGCTGATCCCTAGAAAAGACTACTATATATATTAGACAAGCTGGAAGGGGGAAAAGAATAAGGACTGTAAAAAAGTGTTTTGTACTGTCCCTAAATGAAAAGAGCATTAAGTTCAAAACTCAATGGGCAGTATATATATTCATGGTAGAACTGAAGATGATTTTCAGAGAAAACTAAACTAGACTTTTTTTTTATTTTTGGAGTTATAAATTGCAAAACAAGTATTTTATTTTTATTTTATTATTTATTTTTAACATCTTTATTGGAGTATAATTGCTTTACAGTGTTGTGTTAGTTTCTGCTGTACAACAAAGTGAATCAGCTATATGCATACATATATCCCCATATCCGCTCCCTCTTGCGTCTCCCTCCCACCCTCCCTATCCCACCCCTCTAGGTGGTCACAAAGCACCGAGCTGACCTCCTTGTGCTATGCGGCTGCTCCCCACTAGCCATCTGTTTTACATTTGGTAGTGTATATATGTCCATGCCACTGTCTCACTTCGTCCCAGCTTACCCTTCCCCCTCCCCGTGTCCTCAAGTCTAGAGTTTCTTTTATACCTCAAATTTAGGTCTACTCTCTGGACATCTCTCCAGGCTCTGTGTTTCTCAGTATCTGATCAGTCCTGCTATGTTTAAATGCCTTGCACTGAATACAACACCACTTACCTTGTATGCTCAGCTTCCTTTTATTGACCACATGATGACTTAACATATTTAACAAAACATTAAGGGATGGGAAGATACTGCTCCAAAATAAGAAATTTTAAGAGCATAAGGAGGAGAAATCTCAAATGTTGTGAGAGTGTGATGCAAGAGAGAATGGGAGCTGGGAAGGCAAGGGAAGAAAGTGCATGGATCTTCAAAGGAAGTAAAAGCGTCCAGGAACACCGGTATCATCTCTTTTATTAACAGTGCGAATGCTTGGGTTCCTATCTACTTTCTCATTTTATTCTTCTGGGGATCCCAGTCTTATGTGCTATCCGTCTGTATTTAACTTGTCTACTTTGGTCAACCATTCACTAAGTCCAGCTACTCAAAACACATGGTCAAAGTGTGGGCTACCAACATTGGCATCACCTGGGAGCTTATGAAACTACAGATACCTAAGACACTCCCCAGACCTACTGAATCCGAACTAGCATTTTAGCTCAATCCCCAGATCGTGTTTGATCAGCAGTACTCTGACTCATTTCTATAGATTTGGATCTCATTCTCTTTCAGGCACACACATTTAGCTCGCTTTTCCTGTATTTCATGGCTGATTTCTCAAGACTTCACTGGCCCAGTGGCTCCACACAGGCGTTATCCTGTCTTTGTCCTACAAAGGCTAATCTGCTTCCAGGGTCTATGGGCTCCAGGGGCCTGAGACCAGTCACCAAGATGTCTCAGCCCTGGGATATCAGGTAAAAATTACATATTCCACTAATTAAGAGAAACTGTTACATATTTCAAGAATAACTGTGATGGAAATTGACAGAAACTTGTTGTATTTTAAGTAATATTTACCTATCAGTGGTAGAGGCTAGATTGGAGGTGGGAGAATCTTACTTGGAAGCTATTTCTACTCTTCAGATTTTTTAAAGTGTTGCTCCCTGTGTTTGTTTAGTTTGGGGTTTTTTGTGTTTTTTTTTTTTTGTTGTTGTTTTTTGGTTAAAAAATAGTATGCAAAACTTCAACTGTATAAATAGTTTTATCTAGTTTTTGAGTAACATTCTTAGGAGAGGGAGTGTAATGCAATGAGAGTGTATACTTTATAGATAATATCATCATCTCATTTCCTTTAGATTCCCTAGGATAACGCAGGTACACATTTTCCTGGAATATTTCAGCATTAGGCTTCCTGAAATTTGGCAGCAGTGTGAGTGACTTCTTGAATTTCTCAACAATTTTTTCCCATTAATTTTATAGTATTTAAATTCTATGAAGAAGATACAGTAACTTAAATACTTCCTATAAATAGAACTACTCAGATTACCAACAGAAAGACTTCTTAAAATTAAATATGCGGTTTAGCAAAATAGTGATCAAAGGCTATTTCCGTAGAATATTTTGGTGCCATTAAATCCCAGTATTGTGTGCAGAGCTAATACTTAAAAGTATAACCAGCTTTAACAGTGTACGCATGTGTACATGCCATATATTTCCAAGATTTATTTTTCACTTCATCTTGGGTGGTCTACTACTGCCTTTTACACTACAACCAACTGATCCCAAAGTTCAGGGTTATTGAAAAGCATCATAAATAAAATCCATGTGTGCATTGTTTAAGGACCAGATGATACTTACAAAGGTTTCAGCAACTTTGCCAGTTCACTGCCAGCAAAAATTATCGATCTCTACCGATAGTTGTACAATCACAAATGTTTTTGTAAGGTTGAATTCACCCCGATAATCTTTCCTGGCAAATTCTAGTAGGATTGTGAAAGAATTATATTATTTATGTTGCATTCACTGTTGCATGTCAAAGCAGCAGATACTATCTGTTTAAAGCAGGCCTTGAACTTCTTGTTGGACTACCTATTGTCACAGAGCTATACATTCTTAAGGAAAGAATGTCTGTCCTTAAGAGAAAGTCTCTATGCTGTTTTTTCTATGAAAATAGTTTATTGATTAGCAGCAGTGTGTGAGCCTATTAAAAATCACTTCCAAAAAAAAAAAATTTAGTACTGAAGTATTAGATGTTTTATGTCAATGAGATTTCAGGAAGTGGGGACTTTAAATTAAAGCTCAAGGGAGTTTCCGGTCATGGAGTTTAAAAAGTGCAGTTTTCTCTTAAGCTCTCTGTAAATCATCTTAAAACACTGCTGATTTGCTAATGTGTAACACAGACTTCTAGATTTTTGTTGGGTAAAAAGGGATAAATCGGGAGCAATGGGAATGGGAGCCTGGGGGCAATTTGAGGTACAGGAATGTTTCCAAAGCAGTTTTTGAACAGTTGTAAGGACAAAATGAAGTCACTACCAAAGAGGTGCTAGTTTACAGTCCCAGAGTCATGAAACATAAGCGTTGCATTTTGTACCGCTGAGTATCAGCTTCTTGATGTGACTTAATAGCAGGTTATATTTTTAGCACAAAAGGATAACCCTTGGATAAAATCTCGTATAGCATCAACAGATATGTCATTAGCCAAAACCCAGTGTTAAAGAATTTAAAACCCCAAATCTCCATTGATAGCTAATAACCTACTCCAGTCTCAGGTCACTTTGGCAAATGTGTTGTCCTAAGTTACATTTGTGACGGTTTCCTTGAACCTTTAGGAGTTGTTTCCTTGGCCAGGTACAGTGAACAATCCATGTTTTTTATTGGTCAGTTCCGCTGCTGTTCACCATAGAATAGTGGCCAGTAGCTTATAACGTATAAATGTTATGTAAAGTGGTCAAGGTTTTAATCAGTCGGAAGTATTGGCAAATTAGAAGAACTACACTTTCCAGGAGGCTCATTATCCTTTCCACTTTGGGGCTGAAGAGAGGACCACATAGGACAAGGTTAGAGGACTCTGACCACTTTCAGAGAAAAAAGGTATCTCCCCAAGCAAAAGCAAGAGCTACATGTGGGTGAGAGGTCAGAGGAGATACCAGAAAGTGGAAGTAGGAAGAGAAGTGGAAAAGAAGGTGGATAGGGAGCTAACTTAACCTTCTTTCCTTTAGGAAATCTAAATTCTCAAAAGGAAATTTACAGTGAAGCTACAGGAAGATAATTTTAGAATTTGGGTTAATCTGAGAAACGACATGATTAAGGGATTGATTCAGGGAGTTGCTTGTCTAGCTGGAAATACAGATTCTCAAGTCTTGGGTTGTTTTATCTAGGTTCTAAAGAGCTGTGTGTATGTGCTTGTGTGTGTGTGTGTGTGTGTGTGTGTGAGATAGTGTGTGTGTGTGTCAGTTCAAACATATCCAAACTAATAACCCTCTCTCTATTTATTCAAATTTTAAAGAAGGTAACTTGTAGAACTCTTATTTTCAAAGTTTAAATTGCTTGTTGGGAATCTACAGTGTTTAGGTCTCAAGCACCTATCCACTTTCCCCATCGTTGCATTTTATACGCCATTAGCTAATAGAATAGGTTATAGCTCCACTTTCACTAGGAGTGTACACTTCAGTGAGGAGAAATTCAACGGCCCCACCTTTATCACCAAATTTACAGGCAATTCATTTGGAAAAATAAAATGAGATACAGCACCTCACAGTCGTAGGTTCCTCCTATAAAGCCTTGTCCATCAAGCTGTGACTGGTGCCCCTGCTGCAACCCACCTTCAGTGTGTTCTGCTCTTTTACATCCAACCCAGCTCCAAGCCTCTACTGTACACATCTGCACTCAGCCCAAGCTGACTATGAAACTATCACCTGAACTCCTTTGAGCTCATCTTTGCGGATACTCACACATCCAGCTCCAGACACCCGCCCTGGGAAACCACAACAGTCCCTGGTGCCACTCACTGGTACCATCCCCAATCCTCTAGTACCCCAATCTTGCTACTGCTGACATATACTAGTTCCTGGTATGTTTCATAGAATTGAACAATAGAAGAAATACACCTACCCAGACTTTTAAAAAAACTTCCTCAATAATCTCTTTTAAAAGAGTTTTAATTTAAACCCAGACACATTTCAGGCAAGATGAAGGTTTGTGACAAACTCTTCTGTCTCACTTGCGAGTACTCAAATGCAACTCTTCTCCCTCGCTTCTAGGAGTGTAGTTTTCAGAGGAGAAGGTAAAAGGAGGCCTCCAAATCTTTCTTCAAACTCCTTCCATTGATTACAAAGGAAAGAAGGTAAACCAAGTAAGCACCTTAGGATATGCTACAAATAAATATCCTAGGGCTGTTCCAAAAAGCTTTGAAAATGTGACTCAACCTCCCAGGTTGTACATAGTAACATAAGATAAATGCTATATGTGAGAGAATTACAAAAATCTAAGTGACAATATTAAATATTAAAAGGGAAGTATTTGAGGTGCAGGAAGGCTCTGCCCCAAATCTCATCCAGATTACTGCCTCTTCTGCCTGCCTACAAAGTTCACTTTACTTCCACTTTCTCTTTCCATGAGAGACCTCTTTATTTTTGCTCATAATTGTGGATACTGAGGCTCTTGGATTATGGTTATAATCCGAGCCCACTTTTTAAAAAAATCCTGTCTTCTATAATACATTCATACCATGACCATACTCTGATTATGTTACCTTTGAGCTCTATTAATCAGAAACAAATGCATATGACAGATATCTATCACAAGCTTACAATACGTAAAAACTCATAATATTACATTATGCAAGAGTTGACACTGCACTCAGAAAGACCAGAAAAGATTGAAGTATCTTATTTATTCACCTGAAAAATATTTATCAAGTCTTTATTATGTGATAGACACGGGATATAAATCTGACTTGTGGGGGGGGGGTTACAACGTATAATTTGATAAGAGTTGATACTGAAATATATAATAGAAAGCTACAAACATATTAAGAAAACAAGTTATTTACATACTACTGCAATTCATAGATCACATTGTTAAAAAAAGAATCTCAGAACTAATTCTGGAACAACTTCGGTCTCTCAGGGAGATTCAGCATTCTTAACCCCATTATACAGAGAAATGGACAAATAGTGGAAGGCTTTGATGTTAGAGTTCATGTCTCATTATAGATTGCTTTTCATACTAATTATCACTGTCTCTATGGTGTATGAAGGTAACATAAGTATGTCTCCACGGTAATTTAAATATTTGTACAAATTTACCCATATAAAATGTTTTTGTGTACATATTTCTGAAATTTGAGGAATAAATATTTCAGCTTGGTAACTTTCTGCTTTTTCAACTTGCCCACTATGACTTCATACCTATTAATCCCTCCTTAATAATTGTTTTGTTTTTATGTAGAAAGATCCTAGGCGTTTAGATTACTCATTTCCTTCACATAACTGATGTTACGCACAATTTATATTTAGCTAAGTGTGTTCACTTTTAAAAACATACTTAGGAAGAGTTCAGTCTTGAGAATGGGTTCATGCTGGGGGAAAGCACCAACAGGCACTAACAGACTGTCAACTTTTCAAGAAAAGACCTCTCAGGATGTGAGTATCCAGGGATTCTGCAAAGGCCATTTTCACATGATAAAATGTCTCAGTCTGAATTTCTTGGCAACTTTTGTTTCTGACATTTTATTTTTCAAATCAAAGACGTTTCAATGTGTCATTATCTTGAAGAATGTAACATTACATGAGTCCAGATGAGCATAGAAACTTAACAAAAGTTCCATGATTTTAGCCAACCTGCACCTGCCATCTTCCCTGGAGACCCACTCCTGTGTGGTTTCCTTACATGAAGTAAAAGCTTCTTAGAGACCATAGTGCAGTAATTCCCAAATGTTATGCAGTTGCAAAACCCTCTCATTGTGAGATTTTTGCCTTCCACCTCTAGCATTTTGGGAAAATTTGAAGGAATCTCAAGTTAATCTAGTCTTTCTGAAAAACCCAAGTGATGAAATTAGATAATGAGCATGGAAAGGAGATTGTAAAGTAATTATTCTCTCTTCTTTTGGGATTGGGCTGGCATTCCTGGGGAAGGAATGGCTTCTGCACATGATGTCTGCTGCTATGCCCCTGATTCACTTATCACCACTCCAAGAAAACATATTTCTTTCATTCATTCATTCATTCAGTAACTATTTGATGAGCACTAATGTATGCCAAGCATGGTCCTAGGTGCTGAATACTTAGAGGTAAAAAAAAGACAAAATTGCTATACTAAAGGCTCTTACATTTCAGTTTGCGAAACAGACAAAGAAACATTAAACAAGTAGATCTTTAGTATCTAGTAGCTCACAATTTTCTTTAGCACCAAGCAAAGTATTTTGAACATAGTAAGTGTTTAGTAACTATTTGCTAAATGAAAGATATAGTGTGGCTTTGTTATTTACTAGCAAGCTACTTGTCCTTGCTAAATGGGAATAACAATAGAGTTCTACTGGGTTTCCATAAGATTTAAAAAAATGTATTTAATATGTGAGTCACGGTATCTTGCATATAGTAAATGGTGGAAAGTATCAGTTCACAAAATTATGCACAATATATTATAAATGTATGGAAACTGAAGGCAAGGAGTTAGTGATGTTCTGGTAGGTGGTTAGATAAGTGGGGTTGGCTGGACCTAAATACATCATAAAGAATGGAAATAAAGACATCTTATTCCTTCTTCCCCTTCAAGAATGGTACTTGACAATTTACAATTGGAAACAAAAGATATGAAGGAGTTAAAGAGATTTCAGCTAATAATTTGAATCAGCTTGACTAGTGATGGCAATAGCTTTGTAACATGGGAAATAGGTCAGTGTATATGTGAAAGCCATAATGGTTAACCAGGCAGTTCCACAGCTGTAGCTAGAAGTTAGTCTTTTCCATGTGGCTTTAATACACAAACTGAAGTGGCAAAAGTACTCAGAAGGGCAGATGTAACTTGGAGAATAAAAATGTATTACAAGTACCAAAACTGATTATATTATTTGATAGTGCACTATTTGCCCGATGTCCCCTCCCTTTTATCACTGTTAATAATTAAGTTTTGATTATAATATACACCATAGTTCATTAATTCAACAAATGTTGAGTGTTTCTAACGTGCCAGAAAATGTGTGAATACGTTAAACTGGAATACCACACAGAAATCCTTTAATACGAAACAAACTTCTCCATAAGTTATCATGATAGAAATTCTCAGCTAACTGACCCTTAAAATCCTTCCATTTAAATGGGTTCCTGTTGTCCAACCATATAAGATCTTTCACTTGCGTATTTTGTGCCATGAACATAGAATCAAGTGGGGAGTGGCACCACTCCATTTGGATCTCAACATCTGTCCTTCTTCAAATTAAAAAACTCGGGGTGGGGGGAATGACACATGATAAATCTATGATAGTTTCAATCAGTGTCAGTTGATAGAACTTAACTAATACTATTTGAGGTTCTAATTACATGAATAGAGTCAAG